>NC_073693.1:88451984-88476984 GCF_029784155.1 Uranotaenia lowii
CGTGTATGTCTAGTTTTTAAATAATATAGCTTAGTTGAAACACTTTTCAAAGTTTTTAACGCGTTATCCCGATTGGGAAAACACAGGAAACAGATGTAGCTGGAGGATAAAAACAAATTTAAGATATTTTAACATTCTTTTTTAAATTTCATAGAATGATCTTATTTTATTTAAATTAAAAAAAAACATGTTTCAAACTTCTGAAAAAAAAACCTGCATACTAGGTAGTATTGTTTTGTATGTTTTGCAAATTGAAGCTTATTCCATTAGTTACATATTATTGAATCGTCAAGAAAAATATTCGTTGTATACATTCGGGTGCTTCCATAGAGTTAATATGGAAAAGAGTTACGAATAACAAAGGGCTTCACACAGATATTTAATGTGTTGTGGAGTTTCATAATGCTCCTACGTAATAATAAGAATCATATTAAGTGATTCTTTGTGAAGTACGACACTTCATGACTCATTGCACATACACAAACAACTTTGGTTTATTTCATATGACTCTCTGTAAAACTGAAAACTTGTTATTTTGTTATTACGGTTTTTATCAGTTTTCGCATTAAAATAAAAAAAATATTCATGAAGAGCAGCACAAAAAATATGAAAAGTTTTAATTCATTTTCAAGATCGTTCTTAAGTTTCAAAATTTGATTTCAATTGAAATTAATTTTCTCGCTTTCTGATTTCCGAACTGCAAACGTTGATTACAGATAGATTTTCAATAAGTAAGTAAGTAAGTAAGTAGTGGTTCGAGCATTTTTGGCAGTTGATTATGAAGCAACACAAAAAAGCTCAAGCTCATTTCGTTAACATTCTGCCAGTCAGTCAACACGTGTTATTCAACCGTCATCGAGCAAGCTGTCGAATTTGCGCGCAATCGGACGGAACGTTCGAGATCTCACTAGAATATTGTGGTGAGCACTACTCGAATCTGGATTTCTCATCAATTGGTCTGCATACTTTTGAAAACTTTTTTAGAAACAAACTGTGCCTTAAAAATGGTTTTATGAAAAGTTAAGTGATAAAAGGCGGCTTCAACTCATAACGAAAACATCTTTTTCCTCCGATGTGATATTCCAAATTTATTTTTTATTGCAAAAAATCAATCTTGTAAATTTCTTCAAGATAATTTTGACCTGAATGAATCATTAGGTAACTGTTCAAAACCAAATTTGTTCTAGAATAACCAAAAACGTTTAAAAAAATTCCATCGAAATTTGTAGAATATTCTGGTAACTAGCCGTCGAGTGCATACATCGTACCCGTTGCGTCAGAAACTTCGAGCAAACGCTCACCGCCCGGGTATAAAAGTCGATTCGAGCTCTTGCATCGGCAACATTTCAATCTTGAACGCATCAAGCAACGATAGCATTGTACGAGTACGCATTTCAAGCAACTACTGAATATCGCAAAGTGTAAAATAACGTTTAATCAGAATTGATAAAAGTGCTAAAAGTTTTAAGTTAAAAGTATTTGAAAAAAAAAATCAGTGAAAATGTCACGTATGCCAATCATCTTCCGGAACTGGTGGGACGATTGCTGGGACGTGCCATTGAGAAGCTCCCAGCTCTTGGATCAACATTTCGGTAGCGGAATTAGTGCCGACGATTTGTTAACTGCTCTCACTTCCGCTGCTGCTGTTCAATCGGCTCTTCAGAACCAGCGTTCGACTCGTTACAATCGACCCTGGCGCCATTGTAACCCAGCCTGCCGTCAAGATTCCGGATCCACCGTCGGCGTTCGTGAGGATAAATTTCAAATTAATTTAGACGTTCAACAGTTTGCTCCGGAAGAAATTTCAGTTAAAGTGGCAGCTAATAACAGCATTGTCGTTGAAGGCAAACACGAGGAGAAACAGGACGAGCATGGATATGTGTCGAGACATTTTGTGAGAAGGTACATTCTTCCGCATGATCACGATCCGGAAGGCATTGTGTCGTCACTTTCATCGGATGGAATTTTGACGATTTCGGCTCCCAAGAAAACATTGCCGGAACCAGAAAAAGAACGAACAATTCAGATTGTGCACACGGGACAACCTATGAAGAAAATCGCTCAGGAAAAGACGGAAGAACAGAACGGTAATGAAGCTAATGGAAAATAATGCGTAGTTGTGAAAGTCCTATTAGTTTAAGTTTGTTTTAAGTTTCACAGCAATAAAAGTCACTTAGATTAAAAAATTTCGCTCAATAATTTCGCGGCCAGTTTGAAGAATCATGGGCCACTTTTTTTCGTTGTTCCATAACTTCTTTATTATAAAAGATAAAATGAAAATAAAAAATGATATAGTTTTTTACATTTTCAAGGTATCATAAGGTATTTTTTTATAATTTTTAATAAGTTATTCTCCCCAAATTCTGACTGTTTGAAAAAAGCGATGTTTTTTTTGGATTTTAAAAAATGGTGGGGAATCGTGGGCCACCAAATCCAATTTGACCAAATAACATGCAAAGTTTATGAGTTGACCCAAAACTGTGATTTCCTAATTCATTTCGTTATTTTAAAGCAATTTCCGATGATGAAATAAAAAAGAGAACTGTGTATGATCGCATAGATTCCAAAACCTGGCTCGCGAACGTTTTTGCAAAATTTCTAATATAGGATGGACAAAATATTTTTCATAACTTTTCATTTGTCATAAGAAAAAATTTCAGATAGGAAAAACGTATTTTAAGTTCTGAATGTGTATAAAAACATAAAAAATATAGGTGGTTCACGATTCCCCACAAGCTATGATTTGCAAATTGGTTGCGTTTGTGTGACTTATTGATGTTTCATAAAAAATTCCTTTTCCACGTGAAAGATCATGACAAAACTAAGATCATAAGCGTACACAGTAAACGAAAATTACCGAGTTCGGTTATTTTTTTACCGAAATCCTAACATGTGTAAATCGTTAAACTGTTCGGTAATTTTTTCGGTAAAAAATAAACGAACATCGGTAAATCGATCCTTCATTTACCGATGTTCGTTTATTTTTTACCGAAAAAATTACCGAACAGTTTAACGATTTACACATGTTAGGATTTCGGTAAAAAAATTACCGAACTCGGTAATTTTCGTTTACTGTGTATGAGCATATTTTTGTTATGCACTTTAGGTTCCCCATCGATGAAATTATCGGGTGTTTTTTTTTAATTATGTAAGTACATTTTTCTAACTTTTTTTTTTGCTTGATAAATGAAAGAAGCATATGATGCACATTTCAGTCAACAACATATAGAAATATATGCACACGCAAAGCGACGACGATGACAGTTGGTTTGAGATTTTTATCTCTACACACATCTGAGATATTCAAAGTGGCCCACGTTTCCCCATGGCCCACGATACCCCACTCTCCCCTACATAAAATTTGCTCTATCATTTACGCCTGAATGTAGATTGCCGATATGTAATTTTTGCTTCTTAAATTTTAAGGAGTCAAGTGTTGCATTTCGTTAATTCCATATGTTCTATTAATTGGAATGATAATCAAATTTACGAATAAAAAACTGAAATTTCAGTCAATTAAACCGGTGAATTAAAAAATCAGATACTGCGAAGCAAAGCCAAAATCGGATGTCTGTTTCTTGAAGTAAGATTTTGTCTACCGGAAGAACCGAGATAGTTCTTCAAAACATTCATTAGTCTCAATTCAAAAAATATTTCATTAGCAAAATACAGCAAAGCTGTCAGAAGTTATAGCACAGAAAAGTTAAAAGCATTTTAAATATGTACCTACAAAAATATGATTTTTAAACATGTTCGTTCGGAACCAACTACAGGTAACCTGATAAAAATATCGACTTTATTTGAAAATACAATGAATCTGATATCATCATAATCGATAAAGATTTTCGGCCAGGGGAATGTCAAAAACTACAGATCAAATATCCCCGACACGAATATATAGCTATGGAAGGTTACATAAATTAGGATTGAATCTTCGCACTATTAAAAATGTGGAACATTCAAGGTCTCACTCGAATTCTTTAGTACTTTAATGGAGATCTCTTGCAATCAACAAATTCGACTAATTTTTTAGCGCGATTCACTCTCATTTTTCTCGATGAAATTTCAATAATTTTCTGAATTGTTGGGTCTGTTATAAAACGCCCTAATGCATGTTAAATGTTAAACTTAGATAGTATACGTTTACCTCCAGGCGTTTACTTTTTAAGAAAACGAATAGGAAACGAGGAACAGGATCGCAGATAATAGTTGAAAAAGTTTGTAAATATAATCTCTCATCTGCTTGCCTTTAAGCTCTAAGATTTATCAACCAGGAGCCGGGTAAATCCGGGCGAATGTACTTAAACCACTTTAAACTTAATAATTCCATATTTTTAATCCAAAATCAGGATATTTTCCGTCCAAATTGTAGGTACTTCCAACTGCGATCACATTGTATTTCAGTATTCCAATATGTGTTAATGTTTATTTCTAAGAAACAACAAGATTGAAACATTAAATGAAATTTTCGTTCTTGACAGCAAAAACTAAAATTAACGCAATTCGATTTGAGTTTTCTGTTTAATTTCGCGAAAAGCTCAGGTCAGCAGATAACTACTTGCTTGAAAATACTTTGGTTCCTACTCAAAATTTGAACGTTGCCTACATACTGGCGTTTAATGTAATATAACTAATCTAAAAAATATTAAATATTATTAAGTCAGGCTTAATATACCAACCTTATTAAGAAAACGATTACAACAGAGTCGATTAGAGTCAATTTCGATTGCAAATCTTCATTCGATTTTCCTGTTTGGGTCTTCTAAATTTGTTGCTTAAAAAATTTCCTTATAAATTTTGTAGAAGCGTTCTCAGAACAATCTAGAAGTAACGGATAATTGAAAAATATTTTTAAAGCCCCTCGTTTCAAAATATAACGTGCGTTACATTATCCAACATGTCAAATTCTGACAGTTGCTGTCACTCACACTACTAAACAAAAACGTCAACAATGTAAAGTGGTGTTGGTGTAAACACCAATCGTGCGAGAGCGACAGCAACAAAACCGATCCGCGAACTGCGACCATATGCGTGCGCACGAACGAGACAACTGGCTGCACCATCCACGTATATC
Organism: Uranotaenia lowii; assembly: GCF_029784155.1. Classification (NCBI taxonomy): domain Eukaryota; kingdom Metazoa; phylum Arthropoda; class Insecta; order Diptera; family Culicidae; genus Uranotaenia; species Uranotaenia lowii. The sequence continues at coordinate 88,457,059 of NC_073693.1, forward strand.
ATCCGGAATCCAAATAAAGGTCCATTTTACAAAAGTCAAACGCAAATCTTGCTCTTTTCCAACCTCCGCCGTCGAGGAACAAACACGTGTTTTGTGAGTGGAAGTGAACGCCAGAAATAATTAGAATTTCGCCAGAATGCCGCTCGCCAAGGATTTCCTGCACCCGCTTCCGGCCGAGGAGAAGCGCAAGCACAAGCTGAAGCGCCTGGTGCCGCACCCGAACTCCTACTTCATGGACGTCAAGTGCCCCGGATGCTACAAGATCACAACCGTATTCAGCCATGCCCAGAGCGTCGTCGTCTGCTCCAACTGCACCACGATCCTGTGCCAGCCGACCGGTGGAAAGGCCCGCCTGACGGAGGGTTGCTCGTTCCGCAAGAAGCCCTACTAAAAATCGGAAGAGGTCCTACCGGGTCTGCTCGGTAACGCTTTAGGTTAAGGATGGTAACAACAAAGTACGCCCGGAAAGTGTGCCCTGCTATTCCGGTGAAGATTACTTGGACCGGGAAGTGGAGAACTGCTGTGCGATAGTTGAATACGAAATCTTCAATATTTAACCTATGTAAATCAAGTTGAATGTCCAAGAATTGACCGGAATAAAGGACGATTTTTCGGTGAAAATCGGATCGATTCTGTTTATCAGAAAAGTGGCACTGTTTTTGAGGTTATGTGATATCACAATCCCATTCAGGAAGAAAACAAAACGGAATGGAATTTTTACCCTTAACCAGTCCCCAGCGAATGTGTGATTTTTATTGTGGAAAAAGTTAATGATGGTAACTTGGTGTGATAATATGGTGCAATTCGTTGCACCCAACAGGTCCAGTTTGGCATTTCACAATGTTAGATTGTTTTGATTCAAGCAGTAATTGGTTCAAAAACAGGAAAGTTCCTGATTTTTCATGAGTGTGGTAGAAACTTCAAAAATTATAATCGGATCCGCTTTAAAGAGTTTCCAGTTTAATCTGAATGATTATTAAAGTTGTTGTGGCTTCGCTATCGTTAGTCAAATTAAAATTATTAGAATACAACGATTTTTAAGAATTATTCTGATCATGTAGATTTTTGTTTTGATTTTGATCAAGTGGAATGGATCCGGATATAATTATCAATCAAATTCGCTTTCACTACAAAGATTTATTTTTCATTTCAGTTGATAGAAGATCAGGAATCTGGATAAGTATTTACCTACCTACCTAAGGGTCCGGCGCCGATTCACCGACGCATAGGGCTGAGATAAAAGATCTCACAATGTTGAATTTTCAACATTTAATAGTTTTGCTGACAGCCCTTTTGTTTATACTTTTTCAAAAATATTTATCATATAAATTATATTATAAGGTTAAATCTAAAAATTTTATTTTCTTCATTCTGTTCAACACATTTGAGTCATTCTTCTAGTCTTCTATCAGTCTATTTAAAATTTTGATCTCTCACCGAAAAAAAATCAAAAATTTTCGAAAATATAAATTCACGATAATTTCTTTCAAAATAAGAATTTTACAATATATTATTAAGGCATCTGTTGAAAATCAATATCAGTTATCACACAATTAATATAAAATTCTAGTAAAAGCACAGATTTACTAATAACTGTTAATTTGACTGAATGAATTTGAATGAAGAACAGTTTCAGTTGTTCAATCATAAAAAACACCTTTTTGAAGCCCAATTTCAGTTGTTCATCATAAATAACCATATATAACATAAAGCTCTTTTGAATTCAAATGGACTGCAATTCAATGTTGATATTTTTAATAAATTTATATGGAAATCACATCACTAATGATATATTTACTAAATTTAAAGAGAGCTTCGTTGAAGAATTTTTTTTCTATCTTATAAAATTAAATTCATAAGGCGTTTTTACTGAAACAGTTGATGAATCAAATAAAATACGAATACCTATCTTCGAGGTTTTTTTGCCTAGACTATCAAGGCTAATGAAAGGCACAACACAAAACTTTCTTGTATAAATTCTGATAATTATTTAAGCTTTTGTATACCTTTTTTTATTTTATTAACGTGCCTTCATCTTATCCGTTTGTAACTTTTAACGTCAAGAATTTATTTAATAAAAAAAATAATTGCAAATATATACCATAGATCGATGCAAGTTGTGTATTATGGGATGTTTTAAAGTCATGAACTTCAACAACTCGCTTATTCAGCCCAATGAAATTTAATGTTGTATGGAAATTCGTGTGGGAAATGTTCAAAATTATTCAATTCATTTTTTGTTTCTGATTGTGAAATTATAGATGGATATTTGCAAAGCAAACACCTTAACTTGGCTCAGTATCGTAGTACCAAAAATTTAGTGTTTCTCGAGGAAATATTTGACTATAGAACATTTTAGCAAATAAAGGAAGCCCAAATATTTTCACAAAATTATTCAAATATTGCTGTTTCCAATATTGCTAATTCAATATGCAAAAATTACTTTTCCCACACAAAATGAAGACATGTTACGATCATTTGGATACCAACCGCAAATCTTTCAAATTTAACAAAAAAACTTTGTAATCCATAAGGTATCGAACAAACTTAAGGGAGCCATAAGTCAAAATTTGCTACTAACGGACCTAGTTGTAAATTAAATGCAATCGATATCTCAACACAGAGAAATCTTAATTCTTTTACATTCTTAGGCAGAAGTTTGACCTACGTTTTGATGTTTTCAAATAGAAATGGTTTTTGCAAAACCATAGATATACATCTATAGGTATCGTCCATTTAGCAATCTACGGAAAGCAAGTTACAAAAATAATAAAGCTTCAAATAATTCCCCAACTGCATAATTGTTTCGTACGTTTTTTTTTTTTTTTTTCTCAAAATTCTGAATAAATTGTCAAAATCGATCGATTCGTCGATATTCGTTGGTCATAAAATTCGAATCGAAAAGTGCTATTTGCGACGATAATTTTTCTGATAGGGTTAAAACAGGACGCAGCCAAAATGTCAGTTTGACAGCCGTCAGTCGTCCGATTTCGATCCCGAAAAATCAATTTGGCAACACTGCACAAGCCAGGCTGCGAAAAAACATTTTCCAACTTCCTTCGTGTCACAAATGGTTGCTTCGTCTGTTTGTTCCGTGTAAATTAGTGCTATTTTCGTGATAATTTCCGGTTTTCCGTAACCGAACCTTGTGCCACTTTGTTCAGACATCTACGGTAAGTATTTTGTGCTAGTTTTAACATCGGGATAGTCATGGGTTAGTAGTGATTTTTCGATTTTAAATTTCCTTGTTCAGGGCCTCCCATCCATTAAGGCGAAGCGAAAAGAAAAAAGGGAAGACATGGAGCAAAAATACAACATGGCTGACCGAAGATCTGGCGGATCGAGCCGAAATAATTTTAACGATGAAAAAAGCCCGGCCGACATTCCACCGATGTCCCGGCTCTTTATCATCTGCAGCAAATCGATGACCGAGGACCTGCTGCGGGAACATTTCGGCAAGTACGGGCTCATCGAGGAGATCTGGATCGTGAAGGACCGGCAGTCGGGTGACGCCAAGGGGGTGGCGTACATCAAGTTTTCCAAAACCTCGGAGGCGGCCCAAGCCCTGGAGGAGATGAACGGGAAAACTATTGGGGACAATTCCCGGCCGATAAAGGTGAGTTGCTTTCATTTTTGGGTAGTTTTTTCTAGAAACATCGAATGCTTTAATTTTTATCTATTCAAATACAAACATAAATTCAATTAAAATGTATATGAGTTGAAAATATCAATGTTTATAGCCAAATTTTTGTAGAAATTTTTTTTGTGATTAATAACATTTAAACAATACTTATGCATGTTCATATGAAGAGTGTACCAACTTTACAAAAAAAAAAAAATCAAAAATAGCCTAGTAATGCTGTTAATCATAAAACATAAGGCCGGAACAAATTTCAAATCCTTCTTTTGTTACTTGGAGTTGCAACATCGCGAGTGTGTGGGGGGGTGTGTGGCAATAAAAAATAATGCGAAAAACAAATAAATTTGAATAAATTGCACGAAAGCTTGTATGCAACAAAATTACATACTATATCATTGCACAAAATCTATAAATCAAGTAATTTTTTATCGGAAAATTCAATAAAAATAAGAATTCAAGAGGTGAAATAACTTCCATCTTCCAAAATTTGTTTTTTAGTCTTGTAATCTTTCGGATATTTGAACTTTTTTTTCGAAATTTAGATGAAATACTTAAAACTTTATTTATTCCCCCCTTCGGGTTTTTTGGAAATTTCGTAGGAGGGGGGGGGGGGGGGGGGGGGGGGGTTACAAAAGAAGAATTTGATATTTGTTACAGCCTAATTGCTATCCAAAAAAAAGATATCATCTGAGGAAAAAGGACATTATTAGGTTAAATTCCTATAGAAAAAGGAAGAAAGATATCACATTTTGACCAACATAATTTTTTATGGATCCGAAAACTTGAAAGTACTGCAGCAGTAAATTGTCACTTCATTCCAGTCAAAACCAGAGCTATTGGAGATCGGGAACAGCCCCATAGATAAAAAAGTGTGGACAAAGTTTACAAAAAATCAAACTAATACACACAAATACACTGCCATCGTCTGAACTCGTCGAGCTGATTCGATAGGTACCTATAAAGGTATATCTAAGACCCATAATTAATGATCTCCCAAATCGACCGATAACTATACCTTTCTGAAAGAAAGGCAAAACCCTGAAAAATCAATGTAAAAAACCTTAGAGCTCTTAGTTCGGCACCCTTGTAACAGCACGGAATTGAATAAGCATTGAGGATTCGTAGACTTCCAAATACATCAGATTCCGTCTTCCAACCCTCATCTACGACAAATTTCGGGGTTATCTAGAATTAGTTTGGATCAGGTTTCAGTCCACATGTCAACCAGCAGATCTTTTCATCTGCTCATTGACTTAACCAACATGTGTTTACCTGACAAATTCTTGCAGACACATCTGACAGCGACCATTTCCCAGTACAGTAAGGTTTTTGCGCGTTTTTTTTACGCGGTTTTCGGGAATTAACGCAGTTTTTTACACGGTTTTCGGAATTCACGCGGTATTTGAGAAAAAATTTTTTTCGAAGGAAAACACTTAGAATCTTATGAGGACCTGAGGCATGAGACTTGAGACCTGAGACATGAGACTTGAGACATGAAACATGAGACCTAAGACATAAGATATGAGATATGATACGTGAGACAAGAGACATGAGACTTGATCTGAAACAAAAGACACGAGACTTGAGACCTGAGACCTGAGATAAGAGACCTGAGACATGTCTCTGTTCTCATATCTCAGGTCGGATGTCTCAAATCTAAAGTCTCATCTCAGGCCTCAAGTTTCACTTCTTTTGTCTCAGGTCTCATGTTTCAAGTCTCATGTCTCAGGTCTCAGGCCTCAAGTCTCAAGTTATATGTCTCAGGTCTCGGGTCTCAGGTCTCAAGTCTCAGGTGTCAAGTCTTTTGTCTCAGGTCTCAAGTCTTTGTATGTCTTTTGTCTCAGGTCTTATACGAAGTTATGGTAGCAGCGAAGAACCGATGCACCTTTAAGAATGGCAAATGTGTGAAATGCTCTTGCAGACGATTAAGAGAAACGGTTTTCGAACTTATAAATAAAAATTATGTGCTGCTACCTAGACAACAGAACCTTCGAGGTATCTGCCAATGGATTGCTCGCAATTCCTTAAACGTCAGAAAATGGAGCTCCGACATTATCCGTAAAACTGTTTAAGGAGAGAGAGTACTTCGACTTTTACGTTTCGAAGAAAAATTCTTAGAGTTTTAAGTCTAACGTAGATTACCGCTTTATGTACATTGTCGTTAATTTTATACCGTATTTTTTTTTTTAACCTGGAGGCAAACCAGAGGCAACCTAGGTTCGCTCTAACTGCTGTCATCGTGCTCATTTATTGCTCTACACGCTAGAAACTATTAAACCATTTATTATTCAAAAATAACCATTTTTGACCTTTTCCCGGGAAATGTCATTTTATGAGTTCTCCATGAGAACTCATAAAATGACTTTTCGGGGAGAAGTAGAAATATGGTTGTTTTTTAACCGCATGGGAGATTACCGTAGAAATTCAAAAATGGTTATTTTTCAGCCGTAAGGGCTGTTTTGTGCGATGAGATTACAATTGTTGAAGGAATTAATAAAATAAGAGTTATCAGAACATTAATTTTATTGTTTTTGTACTTAAAACTTATAAACTATGCCCCATTATAGTAATTTGAAAGCCTGTTTGTATATTATGACTGCCACCTTATAGCTTTAGGTAAACGCCAACAGCAGCCGAATAACCTGGTAGCAGGAGTAAAATTCCCCCACGAGCGCTACCGAAACCTGATAAGAAAGCGAGCTTTTGCGGGATGGCCAATACCATTATCCCTAGTTTGCTATCTTTAACGGGGTGAGGGTGGAGGAGGCGGGTCTGGCTAATAATCTTTGACTCGCTGGTGATGTTTTTCAAACATTTTGGCCTCCTTCCGGGTGGTGCTCCAGCTCCTTCCGGGCGGTGTGAAAAACAATTCCTGTATTCCATTAGCAGTGGCTGGTAACGATGGACCGGTGAGTGAGTCCTCGTCCTATTGAATGTTGTTGGTTTATCAAACGGAATCGAATCGGCATCATTCAAACGGCACCCTGAAATTTTTCTTTGTTCATGATGGGATCGACAAATAATTGGAATAAATCACTTACCTTTCTCCATCTTCGACAAATCTGAAGTTTGTACGATTTCCAGCACCGATTTTTCAGGAAACTAGATGCTGTTCCGCGGAAGAAAAAATTTGCTTGGGCGTCCGGCTGCAGTTTGAACTGCTTTCAAAATGGCGATATCAAATTATTCAACCATTTTATGGTTTATACTCGAAAACTACCAAAATGGTTAAAATTCTTGCTAGAAAAATTATTGAAAAATAACCATATTGGCGATTTTGAAGTAAACATCATAAAATGGTTATTTAAGAACTATAAATGGTTATAAGAAAATGAGCGTGTAGAGGCAACCAAGGTTCGCTCGAAGAACGGACGGAGTCGCCCTGAGAAGAAAGTCAGTTCTCAACGTTGTTGTCAAAACATTAAACAGCTGTTTTTGGCTGAAAGCAAAACAGTTGAAATAATAAACGGGAAAATGATTATTTCCGCGATTTTGAACCTCTCAGCCAAGCAAAATCGTACTATCTGCTGTCCAGTGCAATCCGGACACGAAAAAAGGCAATCCGGATTTGAAGAACCGAATGAAGAAATCCAGAAGGGAGAATAAAATGACAGCTGCATGTAAACATTTCGCTCGTTCTCACGCACACCTACACAGTAAACGAAAATTACCGAGTTCGGTAATTTTTTTACCGAAATCCTAACATGTGTAAATCGTTAAACTGTTCGGTAGTATTTTCGGTAAAAAATAAACGAACATCGGTAAATCGATTCTTCATTTAGCGATGTTCGTTTGTTTTTTACCGAAAAAATTACCGAACAGTTTAACGATTTACACATGTTAGGATTTCGGTAAAAAAATTACCGAACTCGGTAATTTTTGTTTACTGTGTACGTATGGAATAACTCGAAACCCGAAAGTCGTTTTTTTATTCGGACGGTTCCAGAGCCAAATCCGGAATGAAAAAAAAAAAAAAAATTACGCCATTAGTATTTCATTTGGATCAATATGTGATCTGTTGATTTATAATAAAATAATAATAGCACAAGGGGCCATGCAATCACTGAACGACGTTATTCCTAATAACATTCTTCATGTAGATATTGTGTTTTTGATTGCACAAGGTGTAGACAAGAGCAAAATTCGCCAGCAGTTAAGAGCATCTGTCTATGCTGTCATTTGATAGATAAAAAATGTTGATTTCACGGTTTTGGTTCCTGAATCCTAACTTATACACATTCGTAGTAGCATCAAACGAAGTATACATACCATTTTATTTATATTAATTTAGTCAGGTTACCTGACTCAGGCGGTACCTACTTGAATAATGTTATTTTCACCAAATCAAAGTTATCAAACATTGTTCAAAAAATATCGCTTATTTGCTAGGTCCTGGTAGCAGCCAACCGGCAGCAGGGTTCCCGGAAGCAGACCGAAAACGAAGAGGAGAAGTACCTGCGGCTGTTCGTGCTCATCCCGAAGGAGATGTCCGAAGAATCGCTGCGCGACGAATTCGGAGAGTACGGTTCCATCGAAAATGTGACCATCATCCGGGACAAGGTGACCAAGGAGGGCAAGGGGTTCGCGTACGTCAAATTCGCCCGGTTCACTCACGCAGCCCGCGCCTTCGAGGGTTGCGATGCCAAGTATAAGGCCGTTTTCGCGGAACCGAAGCCACCACGGAATGCTTCCGTTTCCTCGAGTGAGAACTTCGGTGGATTCGGTGCTGGCGGCAGTGGCTCCAATGGGTTCCAGGACGATAGACGTGGTGGCCAGGGACCGGTTACGGGACCTTCGATGGGCTTTGGATCCATGGGAGATCGCCGGGGACCGGGCCTTAGTGATCGCGGTGGGGTGAATTTTGGCTTCAACAGCAGCGGTTATTCCAGTCAACCCGTGAATCCCAACGATACAACTTTGACCGTCTTGTGCAGCCCCTCGTTGAACCAGGATCAGTTGTGGCGACTGTTCGACATTATTCCGGGATTGGACTACTGTCAGATCAACAATGATTACAGTGAGTAACTTGGTAAAAGTTCGATTTCTATAGTGTTATTTTCACGCTTTTTTTCATTATTTTAAGATACACGAAACGCTACAGCAACGGTAGTTTACAACAACGCACAGTCAGCCTTGTATGCTCGCGACAAGATACACGGTTTGGAGTATCCTCCGGGAGAGAGGCTCATCATTCGTCTGGGCCACGAAACCGTGGGTGTGTTGCCACAAAATAACGACCCTTTCAATAACGGAACAGGTAATTTTGATCTTCTTAGAATTTTAACATAAACATAACCCTGAACAAAATTTGATCGACCAGCAGGCAAAAACTCATCGGACAACAGCATGTGCACCGTTCCACTCCCAGCGCCGCAGCCGATGGCCAACCCGAATGCAGCCGTAGCGGCACGTTGTTTCATTGTATGCCTGCCGAAGGCGTTACCCGCCAACATTCTGAAGCAAACTTTCTGCCGCTTCGGGGATCTGATTGATGTGTTCCTGTTGCCAAACAAAACCTACGGATACGCTAAGTTTGCGAGCGAGAAAAGCGCTAAGAAAGCGATGGAAATTTTGCATGGAGCCGAAGTTATGAACATTCGATTGAAGGTGAATTTTTGTTTAAAGGAGGAAAAATCGAAAATATATAACCTTTATTTTCTTCTATGATGCACAGGTGTTGGAAGCCGAGGACCCAAACAACGACCGCCGGAAGCGCATGCGCCATGACGAGCGCATGGACAATGAGTAAACATTTTCTTGCATGTTGAATATTGGAGTAGTAGTTCCTGTGTTTTCCATTCGGATGGAAAACAACCCGATGCTGTGCGAGAGATCTTCGGACTCGACTCGAAGGACCAGGTAATTTGTACTTGAAATTTACCAATCATCATCACTGGCCCCTTGCCGGTGATTTTTTTTCTGGTATTTATAGGTTCCGGAGCGAAGCTGCAAGGAAAACTCTGCTTTTAGAAAGCTGTTGTCAGAGTATTGAAGAGTTGTCAGTGATCTTGATTTCGTTCATAGATTTGATCACATCGGTATTGTTTCTAAATTGATACAGGGGAAAATGGTCCGCTGTAATTACAATTTCGATCAATCTACATATCAAAAAGTAGAGTTTGTTAAAACTCATGCTTTTGATACTACAGAAAACTGCTGGGGTGAAATTTATTCGGAGAACAAATATAAAACCGCAATTTTCAACCCTGTATAACCCTGCTTCATCTTAGGAAAGGGTTTGCTAAAATCAAATATTTCAATTTATTTTCAACAACATAACGCAATGATAACAGGTGTTCGACAAATGGTGTGTCAATCGGAAAAAAGAAGGTTCGAAACCAGTCATAAAAATTAAGTTCCAAAAAACTATTTTGGCAGTCTAAAAAAACAGTTTGTTCTTTTGTTTTTTTTTGCTCTTAATAGATGAATATATGAAACTACGGGCCTAACAAACAGGACCTTGAAAAAAAATTGAACGAATGGAACACAAGTGCCAAACCGGTCCTTAGACAGGGCTTGTATTTCAAAGATTAAATCAAGTTTTCATCATCCATACGGTTTCTGCTGTGTAAAAGTTTTTAATCACAAACCAAGAAGCGATTTTTTTTTGCCAGAAAAGCCAGGGTTTTAAAAAGTTGAATCTATTTTCTGTAAATTTGTTAACAAAACTGTTATTATTTATCTTGAGATTTTGAAGCTCCGTACCCTGGGTTCCCATGGGTCACGGCGGCGGTGTGCATGCTTGTGATAATGATGGTTTACTATCATTGTCCTGAGAGGGTCGTTGCACACATCTTGTCAAGCATGGATCATAATATGACTCAAATTAGAAGGCGTGATGGACACCTTTATTTTCATTAAATTAGCGGTAGGTTCAGTGGTGTCCCAATTTTTCATGATCCATGCTGGTAAGATGAATGGGAGTTGAAACACTTGCCCTCCCTTCCGTTGAACAATGGGAAAATTTTGTAGTGAAAATATCACATTTTGCCGTCATAAAGTGATACTTTTCAATAGGGCATAATTTGTTTGGTAAGGTAGTTAGCTAGTTTAGTTTCATAGAATTAGGATGTTTCAAGTATTGCTAGGTTAGGTATAGGTAATGGTATTCGCCTCCCCAATGCTCTAGAAAGTGTGCATTTGCGGTTTATGAATTTCGTTGGCTTATTCTTAAATCAAGCATTTTACAAGAACTAGGGGCTCATTGGATGGTAATGCTGTTTTGACAAATATGATATTTCAGTTTGTAATACACTTTCGACATTTGTTTTTATTTATTTATTTACTTTTGGTAGATCTATACATTTTTCGGTTAGGATTGAAATTCATAAATCGAAGTTTAAAATAGAAAATATGATTTCGATAAGCAAGAATGAGTAGATAGTTCAGATCTTTCATTTCGGGCATTTAAAAACAGGCACACGGTTTATTTGAATTGAACCCCTATCGTGTAGATTGAGTATTAAAGTTTGTTTGAGAAGTTGACCACAATTCATGATAAGGTTTTAAAGAACAGCACTGTTATTTTCCTGTTCCGTTGATAAGTTGACGATAACAATAAAGCTATTGCTATTTAGGCTTACAGTTCATTGTTGATGAGTTAAAGAGACACCTTTTCTAGATTCTGTTTTTATGATATCCTAATTGAGTTATTGAATAACCGTGTAGTCGCGTAGAATCAATCACTTGAATATATCTTTTACTTAGCAAATCTATAATAATTTCTAAATCAAACTAGGAAGAATCCAAATTTATGGAAACGAGTAAGGTAGATGACAGGTAGGGAAAATTCAACTACGGTAAGATAGTGAACCCTTCTAACAACGATATCGAGGCGTTAGCATATGATACCATATTATTTGATACCATACTGCTATTGCTCGATTGAATTGAAGGTTGGGTTAACTCGAAGTTCATATGGGGCCCACCAACCGTCCTAGTCCGTCGAGCACTATCTTAACGCTTCCCTAAACTGGTGCTTCAGAACCCTCGGGCTCTGTTGCCGCTATCCTTTTCTAAGCTATTCTACTCTCATTTAAAATTTTCCTCTTCTGTCCCCCGTTCTGTTTTTCCTTTCCGGGTCAGCCAGGCGCTCATAAACCCATAAACAAAAAAAAAAAAAAAAAAAAAAACTGTTATTATTTATCTTGAGATTTTGAAGCTGTTGGGTCCATTCATCCCATAAAAAGCTAATTCTTGAAATTTCGATACCTGCTCAAAAAATGTTTCAGCTTTTTGGTTACTTTGACAACATGCTTTAAATTAAGGGTGCACATTTTTCTCGTCAATTTGGTCTGTACGAGTTTTCAAGAGATCTTTTCATTAAAATTAAGCTGTTCTGTTTTTCCTCTTATTCTGCTTCCACCTACATGTAATACTTACGAAGATGAGCAAAGACCGGGGATACACAAAATTTTGCTACGTAGATTGTCATAATGAATCTATCTTTCCTCGACAGCAGAAATCAGTCTTCAACTTAGGTTTTTCACTTGTACGTGCTATTTAAAGATAAATGGGCTCTCAGAAGTTCTGAGTCAGAACATGGGATGTAAATGCAAAAAAAAAATTGCTAATTGTTTTATATTGTTTATATTGTGCGTGATAAGAACTTTCGGAATTTATTTCCATATTTCGCTTACAAGTGTTTAGATCATATTATGACACTGAATGACAAGAACTTTTAAGGCGGTAAACAGTAGTGCTCGTAGTCCAGTGTTTTAGGGATTCTCTTCAAAACGATAGTGTCCCTTGGAATACTCAATTATTATGATCGTCTCCGAAAAACTACTGCAAAACCTCATAAATCTTTGGTCATATCTGTTAAATGTTGACTAAATATTCTAATCAACTGATTACACTGCCACCAATGTGCCACATATTAAAGTTTATTTTGTGTTTATTCATTCATTTTATTTTGTACCTTTTCACAGTTATATTTCTTATCCTAACAAACCACGAATTAACCATTTTATTTTTGCAGAACTACTACTATACTACTTTACGCTTCAGACGACCGAACAAACCCTACCACATTGAAAAACTCTCAGAATCAATATGTCCATTTCGTACCTAGCCCAGTACCCCAAGATCATTACAAACAAAGATAAAATACTAACGCAAAACTTGCAGAGAATGACCGCTTGGACCAACGAACCCAAACCAAAACCACAGACTTTGCGCATCATCTCATCAGAACGATACGAAACGTATTTTACTGACGTACGGAGGAAAGTACGAATCATATTGAAAATTTAACTGGACACTACTGAAAAAAAAAACAATCCTTGAAACGGAAGATTTCCCTGCTACCGTTTCGTAAAACTCTGATTGTGTTAAATCGAAAAGGACCCAAGAACAGATCTAACAACTACGTTCCAAGTACCCAGAAGAGAACCACCAAAAAATCACTCGTCTAAAGACAACATTCCCGGACTTTGCTGGACCTTTCCGGACGACTCGGGACTTAACCCGACCAGACTGGAGCAACCAGAGAAGGACACACTGAAGTTGAACCAGATATTTAAAAAAACGTAACGGAAATTTACTGAGAACGAGAGAGGCAGGTGGCGAAAGCATTTGGCAGGTGTGAAACGTGACGACTCAGCAGGAATCACACGTTATCGGAGACGTACACACACAATAGGGTACTTTGCGAGATTTGGCTATGGACGATTTTTATTTGAGATGGACAGTTGACACAGCTACCAACCTCGGTACTGCATCAGCACATACTTGAAAGAACTTTAGTATACTGTTCTACTATATACTAGCACTAGACATAAGTCAGAATTTGTTTTCTTCAATTCCATAACTTTCGTAAGGACATATTTTACCAATTGAACTATGAACAATATTAGTTAACATCAGAGTACATTGTGAACATTCACCTACTACTAACAATTCATTGCAATTGTAAAATTTTGCTTTTCTTCAACCTTTCCTGTTTTTCCAACGACTAATTCAATAACGGAATGTTATTTTACTTGCTCTTAGGATGACATACGCAATCTTAACTATAGACCACGATCAGTGACATGATGAATTTAATTTTTCCTTGAGAGTTTTTCATCGCGTAAAATACAAACATACATTGAGATTATTGTTTCTAACACACGCATCCGTGTGGAGGTTTTCCATTTGACACTAAGTAGGGTAAAAGCATAAAAAAATACACACAAAACAACTAAACATGCAACAAAAAATATGCAATTAGTGTTGAGTAAATAAACTCGATTGAATCACGTGACTACAAGATCCTAAGCACATCTACGTCTGAACAAATGAGACAAATATTCACATTCGCTTACACACCAATACATCATAGAAATGAGACTTTCGAGAAAACAAAAGCGTAGCCGATGGCAAACAATCTTTCTACATCCATTACATACTATTTATTTCCAAGAAACAAATAGAAATACTGATTTTTATTTAACAACAACAAAATCAACAATGTCAAAGATTTCTTTTATTTTGTACATGTTTATAGTTCATCCCATTTTAATAGTAATTTTATTTTTATTTTTTGGTGTGCAAAACACAAACGCAGATAACACTACAGTAAAACTTTAGTATACCATTTATTTACTTAAAATAATAATTAAAATACCAACAACAGCAACAAAAATACAAACTTTGGGTTTCCCGCTGACAACTTGAATACAATCGTTTAGTGGTAAGTTCTATATTGTGAATTGTTTCTTCATACGTATCCTAAATTCATCGGGAATCATCCATTCGTTCATCGAATCATCAGAAATTCAACCATCATATCCACCACGCTAAATTTGTCTCATCTAACATCATTTATGAATTCATAAACAATCAACAGATATGTGAATAATTTGAAACAGTCTCTTGAAACATGCTTCCCTTTCCCGGGAATCCCGATCCATGGTACGCTAGTTGTGCTGAAATGTGTATAATTAAGAATTTCGCTTTTCCCGGATCCCCCACACCTATCATTTTCATTCGAATATTCTTCACCCATTTAAGATAAAGTACCTACATTATTATTGCTTCTGAACTGGTAACATATTAAATAGTACGATATAAATTTTCTGATAAGTATAATTTGATACCCGTTAAGGAGAAAGTGGATAAGTGAGATAAATGAAAAAAAAAAAACAATCTAGAGAGAGAGTGATAAGAAATAAAGAAATGCCAACATTTTTTAAAACTCAAACACTCGTCTTTTATCGGAAATAGATGTTGAGAAAGCATTTTTAGCAGTTTATAATTTTGGCTTGTGGGAAATAAACACACAAAAATCATAAGCAGTAGAATGATTTTGAATAATGTTAATTTTTGTTTTATAAGTTTTTCGCACGCGAGACATAAATATTCATGATTTATAATTTTTTTTTTGTTTGAATGTCATAGCCAAATGAACAACACCGGGACTGGTTTTAAGTATTTTAAGGCCTTTAGAATAGAGGGATATGATTAAAATTTGTCAAGTTTAACCACAGAGAACAGACGTACAAGCTTGCCCACGAATCTTATGTAAAAATCCCAACACCCTGTTTGAACCAATTTTTGTTTTTTTTGGCTGGGCCACCAGATACTCCAAAGAGAACTTTCAAAACAAAGCTGAGAAAAAATGACTAAGTTTCAGTCAGTTTTCAATAGGTCGTATGGGCTGCTTGACAAAGCGGAATAACCTTTATTCCCAAATCCGGCGGATTTCCCTAGACCTCGAACAAAATACGAAATTGACGTTTTTCCTCCTTCAAATCTCTTGGAAGTAAATCACAAATACTTTCATTCCAACATCAATAGCAAATTGAGACCTAAATTAGATGTCAACAGCAAATTGAGAGCATTATGTGCCGTTGACTGTTCTAAAATTTGGCATCATTATTTATTATTTATTTCTGATCAGTTAAAGTCTGCTTCATTTAATATTGGAACACAAACAATTGCGTGTAGTTCAGTCATTTATTAACGAATTCATAATTTGTTTTTCATACAAATGTAGCATTTTCTTCACTCTTTCATAAAAAAATATTAAAAAAATTATTCATTGCTGTTTCGAAGAAATTCTCGTACTTTTCCCGTAATACGGCACATTAGGCGGCGCACACCCTTTTCGTCCACCGTTTTGGCGATTTGATTCCACCAGTTCTTCATTTGAGTCATGTTCCTAACAAGTTTTCCCTTTGCCTTAAGCCTCCGCTTCGTGATTGCCCAGTATTTTTCTATCGGCCGGAACTGGGGGCAGTTTGGGGGGTTGAGGTCCTTCGGTATTACGCTGACCCCGTTCGTTGCGTACCATTCCATAACCGTTTTGCTGTAATGGCAGCTTGCGAGGTCCGGCCAAAACATTACTGGACGGTCGTGGGCACGAATAAACGGCAGAATCCGTTTCTGTAGGCACTCTTTTTTGTAGACTTCTAATGTCATTGTCTTGTCAGTGAGAAAGACTTTGGTTTTCTGTCCACAACTGCATATCCCCTGCCAAATCATGTACTTGCGGGCGAATTTATCCGCAAACACGAACTTAAATTTTGCAGGTACATCCCCCGAGCCGTCGCCAAATAAAATTTTTGACCTGGGATTTGCCCAAAGTCCGCCTTCACGTAGGTCTCATCGTCCATCAGAATACATCCGTCGAACTTGGTCAGCACTTGGTCGTACAGCTTTCGAGCACGGATTCTGGCCACATTGTTCTGCTTCAGCATCCGATTTGACTGTTTGCTGGCTCGGAATGACCTTATTCCTTCCCGGAGACGAATTCGTCGCACCGTACTGTGAGCGGCCTGGAACTTATTGGCCAAATCGCGGTCTGAAAGATTGGGATTCCTCTTGACGGCCTTGATGACTTTCCAACGCAGTTTCCGGTCGACAGTTCCACTCCGACGCTTCGAATGCGGCTTCCGAGCCGTTGTCAATGTTTCCTTGTACTGCTTGATAACACGCCATACGGTATTTCTGGGCATTTTAAGCTGTTTAGCTAGCTTCGATGCCGACAACAATGGATTTTCAAGAAAACTGTGCACAATTTGATCTCTCCGTTCGGCTTCCATGGCGGTTGTTTACAAAATGCTATCGTTTGGTGTTATGACATAAGGTCGGGATTCGACCAGACCGAACTGAACGCCATCAGCATTTTTTCAA
Organism: Uranotaenia lowii; assembly: GCF_029784155.1. Taxonomy (NCBI): domain Eukaryota; kingdom Metazoa; phylum Arthropoda; class Insecta; order Diptera; family Culicidae; genus Uranotaenia; species Uranotaenia lowii. Next base: position 88,473,818 of record NC_073693.1, read on the forward strand.
GACACTTGAACTTCATGTGCAAATATTTTCATCTAGAAACAAAACCTTTGATGTTTATGAGCTAGAATCAATAGTTTATAATTCAAGGAATTCATTTTAATCATTCGTATTCGGTTTTGCGATCAAGGATATGAATAACTGGAGAAATAGTTTCTGTTGTTTTCAAATTTTCTAATGGCGCTCAGTTCGGTCTGGTCGAAGGCAGGCCATAAATACATGGTGAAAGGTAATGAATTTCCCGACACGTGGGTGAAAAAAGTTTCCAAATCCGTCCACTAGGAGCGCCACAATGAGCAAAAGAATTTGTTCCAATATTAAATGAAGCAGACTTTATGATGCTGATTATGATTTCAGAAGTTTTTATTTCATAGTATAAGTAGACACAACAAGAATTATCAAAAGGAAGCTGTTAGGTGCTGTTAGCATTGTTTGATGTAAAATTTTATCCGATAGCACAAGTAGGTATCAAAAACTTTCACCATTAAAGCCTTTTTGAAAATAACCAAGATTTCATCATAAAATATATAGAAGGTACTTAAACTTGGCTGTAATTTTATTTACTTTTCTGAAAAATAGGTAAACATGGATAAGTTTTCAAAATTTAAACTTTGGTTCAAGTTAAAAAATATTCCAGAATTTTTTTAAATGTTTTCAAAATTATTTTTGACATATTATTCTTTTTCGAGGGATTTATAAGTTGCTTATTAACTTTTCTGACACAACTAGTTTTATTTTTTGGGCCTCGTAGAGACTCGCATTTTTCGACAATCTTCTTGAAGGCAAAAATGAATATTTCAAATATTTCAATAAATAGACTTTCGAGAGATGCGTATACCAAAGAAGTTTTTTATCAAATAGGATCGTTTTAGTTTTTGATCAATGAAGTGATGAAATTCCATGTTTTTTTGCAATTATTTTCACTTTTCATTTGCACCCTATGTGTTGTTATCTTCCCAATGGAGTCCACCTCAAAACCCAAATTTATCAAATGGATAATTAAAGTAGGCTTAAATTATACATCTTTTGTTATAGACTTTAGCTGTAAATCAATATAGTAAGGTTTTTTTTACACTGATATACGTACCGCGTAAAAAAAAACCGTGCAAAAAAAACCGCGTTCGTTCCCGAAAACCGTGTAAAAAAAACCCGTGCTAATTCCAGAAAACCGTGCAAAAAACGACCGTTCAAATTCTGCTGCTCTGAAGTTCTGACACTTAAGACCTGAGACCTGAGACCTGAGAATGTAGACTAGAGACATGAGACCTGAGACCTGACTCCTAGGACCTGAGATCTGAGACCTGAAGAATGAGACCAAAGACATGGGACATTAGACCTGAAACCTGAGACTAGAAACCTAAGACATAAAACACGAGACCTGAGACCTGAGACATGAGACCTGACTGAGACTTAAGACATGACACCTGAGACCTGAGACATGAGACATGAGGCATGAGACATGAGACCTGAGACAAGAGACATGATACATTAGAAATGAGACCTGAGACATGAGACCTTAGACCTGAGACCTGAGACATGACACATAAGATATGAGACCTGAGGCATGAGACAAGAGCCATGAAAGATTAGACCTGAGACATGAGACTTTAGACCTGAGACAAGCTACTAGTGTTATTATCGCGAAAAATTAGTTTAGCTCCGATTTCAACTTGCGACCCCTCTAGTGAGAGGGTTTGACTAGTAGATGATGAAAAATAGTCTCGCGAGATCGCTAGTACAAGCTACTAGTGTTAGTACCGCGAGAAATCAATTTAGCTCCGATTTCAACTTCCGACCGGTCAAGTGAAAGGGTTTGACTTGTAGGTGACGAAAAATAGTCTCGCGAGTTCGTTAGTACAAGCTACTAGTGTTAATACCGCAGAAATTAGTTAAGCTCCGATTTCAACTTTCGACCGGTCAAGTGAAAGGGTTTGACTTGTAGATGACGAAAAATAGTGTCGCGAGATCGCTAGTGCAAGCTACTAGTGTTAGTACCGATTTCAACACCTACAAGTCAAACTCTTTCACTTGACTGGTCGAAATTTGAAATCGGAGCTAAACTAATTTCTCGCGGTACTAACCCTAGTAGCTTGTACTAGCGAAGTCGCGACACTTTTTTTCGTCACCTACAATTCAAACAATTTCACTTGACCGGTCGAAAGTTGAAATCGGAGCTAAACTAATTTTTCGCGGTACTAATACTAGTAGCTTGTCTCCGGTTTCAGGTCCAAAGTCTCATGTCTGAGGTCTCATGTTTCATGGCTCTTGTCTCATGCCTCAGGTCTCATGTCTTATGTCTCATGCCTCATGTCTCATGCCTCAGGTCTAAAGTCTCATGTTTCATGGTTCTTGTCTCATACCTCAGGTCTCACGTCCTAAATCTCATGTCTCATGCTGAGGTCTCAAGTCTAATATCCCTTGTCTCAGGTTGCAGGTTTTAGGTCTTAGGTCTCAGGTCTCATGTCTAATTTCTAATGTTTCATGTCTCTTGTCTGAGGTCTCATGTCTCAGGTCTCAAGTCTCAGGTCCCAGGTCTCAGGTCTCTTGTATCATGTTCTTAGCCTCAGAGCTAAGATTTTCCCAACTTCAAAAAGATTCTAAGTGTTTTCCTTTGAATATTTTCTCTCAAAAACCGTGTTAATTCGCGATATCCGTGTAAAAAACCGTGTTAATTCCCGAAAACCGTGTAAAAAAAGCCGTGTAAAAAAAACCGTGTAAAAAAAACCGCGTAAAAAAACCTAGTAAAAAAAACCTTGGTGTATTTCTATTTTTAAAACGTGAAAACCCTCGTGGGAAGGAAAGGGTTAAGCCAACTTGAATTCAATGTTGCCATTCAAAATAAAAGCTTTGATAAAATGAACCACATGATTTTCAACAACAACGATAAACACTTTTTCATTTTTTTTGTTACATTTCAGGTTAAATTAAAGATTATCTAAATCTATATGTATATATAAAAAGGAATTTCTGTCTTGTCTGTCTGTCTGTCTGTCTGTCTGTCTGTCTGTCTGTCTGTCTGTCTGTCTGTCTGTCTGTCTGTCTGTCTGTCTGTCTGTCTGTCTGTCTGTCTGTCTGTCTGTCTGTCTGTCTGTCTGTCTGTCTGTCTGTCTGTCTGTCTGTCTGTCTGTCTGTCTGTCTGTCTGTCTGTCTGTCTGTCTGTCTGTCTGTCT
>NC_073693.1:88477484-88502484 GCF_029784155.1 Uranotaenia lowii
TGGTAGATCTCGACTAAGGCTTGTACCACTTAGAGTCGTCTCACATACAAATTCCGATTTCTCCATGAGGAATTAACGTACAAAATTGGTTAAATTATGTTTTTATTCAACTTATACGGAAAAATGCAAAAAACAACATTTGTTTTTGCTGTTTTGAAGGATTTTTGAATTTTTGTCGGATACCTCTCACCCATTTCTGCGCAACAGTAACATCAACCGTATCGGTCATATTTTCTACCACTTTGCCATATCAGACGATGATTTGATTGATTTGAAACTCTTTTTCAATTTACGCTTCATTATTCCCCTATATCTTTCAATGGGACGTAACTGTGGACAGTGTGGCGAATTGAAGCTGTATACAAAAATATCAAAATTATTCTTCTGTTAACATTACAATCCCTGGTGTAATGGCAGCTAGCTAGATCGGGCTAGAACCTCACGGGGTCTTCGTATGACTGGATAAACGGCATATATTGCTATCTTTTGAAGACACTCTTACTTATAAACTTGTCCATACATGGCTGCTCCAAATAGAGGGCGGACTCTCGAAGAAACAGTTTGGTTTCCGTAGAGGATGCAGCACCGTAGACGCCATCCGTTCTGTCATTGAGAAAACGAACAGAGCCAGGCTAACGAAGATGAGAGGGCTCCGCTTTTGCGCGATTGTCACTCTGGACGTGAAGGACGCCTTCAACAAGGTCAGTTGGACAGTGATTGCTGCATTGCTCATTTAAATGAGCGTCCCGGCATTTCTGTATAGACCTGTGGAAAGCTATTTCCACAACCGCCAACTACAGTATATGACTGGTAAGGGCATACGGACACAAGAGGTTTCAGCAGGTGTGCCGCAGGGGTCAATACTCGGCCGGGTCCTGTGGAATATCACATACGACGAGCTCCTACGAATGACCCTCCCGTCCGGAGCTGAAATCGTAGGATTTGCGGATGATGTAGTCCTCTTGGCGAGAGACTCCTCGACAGCGGAGGTACAGCTTCTTGCCACAGTAGCTATCCAGGCAGTGGAAAGCTGGATGCACTCCAAGTGCCTGCGTCTAGCCCACAACAAATACGAGATGGTGCTGATCACCAACCTGATCTCACCCCAAACAGGTACCGTTGCATTTGGACCGTGTCATATCGTGTCCAAGCGCACTATTAAGTACCAAGGGGTGATGATCGACGACAGACTCAGATTCACAAGTCATGTCGACTACGTGTGTAAGAGAGCGGCAATGGCCACGGCCGCACTCACACGGATGATGTCGAACTCCTCAGCAATCGGAAGTAGCAAGAGGAGGATACTGTCAAGCGTGACCACGCCAATCTTGTGGTACGGAGGGCCTGGGAAAACAGTGTAACCTGCAGAGACTTAGCAGCGGCTGATAAACCTGCGGGTTATCAGTGAATACCGGACCATCTCGTCCGAAGCCGCCTCCTTAGTGGCGGGCTTCATGCCCATCTCGGTTTTGTTAGAGCAGGATGTCTATTGTTACGACAATAGAGACACGGCAACTGGAAGCAGCTGTAGGACAGCTCAGCGAGAGGAAGGTGGACCAATCGTCTGTTCCCGAACATCGAGAGCTGAATCGGAAGAAGACACGGTGAAATGGACTTCCATATGACGCAATTCATGACTGGTGTGGTCCCGACACTACGTGGTACAGAGGATGTGTACGGATTCCATTACACTTGGCATGCGGTCAGCGATGGGGTTCACCCGGATCATGACTGCCCTGCAGGGGAGCTGGAGTCAACAGTAGTCCGCGTTGTGCGTAGGATGCTCCACCTTCGAGGAGTATTTGAGTAGTACGTTTCCCTTATTTTCATATTTCCCTTTCTATCCTCCTTTTTCTTCTAAACAAGTGTTAAACTAAGCATAAAAATTGTAAAAATACAAAACGAGTTTGGCTTCTTAAAGCCTAAAGGTATGAGCGGTTTCAAAAAAAGAAATTTAAAAAAAAATAGTACGTTTCCCAACGATCGAAGACTTTACCTTCTCCGCAGTGGAAATAGTTGGGAAAAATTTATTCCACGATCGGGGAATACCCACGGTTAGAGTGGTTCTCGACAATGGTTTGGCCATTTGAGTCTGTTTAGGATGACGTCTTCGTCGGGAATCATCCGAGTAGTTGCGTTAAGTCCCGCGCGTGCGGTGACAGACGCTAATCTAGGATAAGCTGCTCTCGATCCGCACACGAAGGACTTAAAGGTGGCAAACCTCGAATCCTGGAGATAAAAGGTCGGGCTTCGAGTCGTTAGAAGAGATGTCAGGCCTTGGGCCTTCAGGAGGAGAAGTTTGTCTGGTCAACCAAGAGTCTTTACGATAAGAAGTCGGGTCTCGAGTCGCAAGAGGAGAGATCAAGTCATCAATCTACAAGAGGAGGGGAATAAGTGTTTACCTCGAGTCCTTACGAGGAGAGGTCAGATCTCGAGTCGCTAGTAGAGAGATCGGGCCTTCAATCATGCAGAGGAGAGGTCAACCTCGAGTCGATGCGAGGAGTGGTGGGATCTTGAGTCGTTAGAGTAGAGATCAGGCCTCTCCTCGAGTCGCGAAGATGAGAGGTTTATGTGGGAAGCTCGAGTCATTGCGAGGAGATGTCGATTCTCAAGTTGTTAGAGATGACTTCAGATTTCGAGTCGTAATGACGAAAGGTATTACTGAAAGTGGTCTCGTCTATGAGTATTGCCTTGGAACGCACTAGCACGAATAGACCTCCCCCTATTGAAGAAGAGTGTTTTTAACAGTTCGTGGTGGAACTAGTTCTACGGCCCGAGGTGGAGTTTAGGGAACAAGAGGTATAAACGGAGTATAGGGGACGTGGTGGCTCGCCGTGCCTTGGAATACAATCCGTAAACCGGAATTGACCACCTGTGGTTATCAACTAGGAAAAAAACATGGCTGCTCCAGTGATGGAATCTTTTGTCTTCTTTCAACAGCCAAATTTACAATTGTCAAACATATAACTTGGCTTGCCAAATCATCACTTTGCGGGTCAATTTATCCGCTAAAGCTAATGTGGACCTATCCATTCCCCTCTTAAGGTTAGCAAGGTAAAATTGCTGCCCCAGGATTTGTCATTCTCGGGAGTTTGAAAGCCTTGGCGATCATTCCTCATGACTGTATAGGGTTTGCCACGTGGTTGTGCAGAAATGTTTTTCCCCTCTCGCGTTCCATCTTGGATAACTTTTAAACGCGTGTACCAATCCTAACAAAAATTTCACCACTAGTTAAACAAACCTTACCTTACCTTAAAACTTGTGAAATTGACCCGTTATTGCGAATGTTCATGATCTGTCAAATAACTAAACAACATATACCTATATTATACTGTATAAAATAGCTGTTGATTAACTACCAAATGTTCAGAACAAATTCCACTTAGTGCCTAACTAAGCTTAAACTAGGAGCTAATGAACATATGTTGAAGATAAGAAAATATTTTTTTCGATTTGGTACAACAAATATTAAAAGTGGTGTAAAAACCATACGGAGAAAGAACTCATTCTTAAAATACGAAACACAGACTTGAATATGTGCCTGGCTTGTCAGCTATCCAAATACCCTCAAGGAGCTCAAGGAAATTTTCGATTTATTTGATTGTTTTTATTTAAAGTAATGCGTTTTTTTTTGTTGTTGGACCACTTCCTGTTTAGAAAGCCTCACCTACGGGTTTGATGATGATTTCGTGGACCTGAACATGCGGCGGAGTGCCGAGGGCATACAACACAGCATTGGCAATGTCTTCACACTCGAGCTTGGGAAAATCCCGATGATCATCCAGTCCATCGACGATTTCCGTCTTCACAACGCCAGGGCTGACACTCTACAAAAATTTAACTTTTATTGTAAGAGTTCAACTGATAGAATACGGTCTTATTTATACTTACGGTAACCTTAACTTTGGACTTCATTTCGCGTAGCTCGTTCCGCATAGTTTCCGTAATGGCCGTCACGGCAAATTTACTGGCCGAGTACATGTTCATGTGCGGGAAGTTCAAAACTCTATGACCCGCAATACTGTTAATATGAATGATGTGTCCATCCACCGATCGTTCCTTCATCGACTTGAGCGCTTTCCTGCTACACAAAGTCAATCCGATTACATTGGTATCCAAAATGTCTCTCAAAAGCTGAGCGCCATCGTCTCGGAACAAGGCCGTGTCCCGCACTACCCCTGCATTGTTGATCAATACATCAACTCCACCGAAGCGCTTTTCAATTTCTTCAAAAACGCTGACAATGTCCGATTCCTTCGAGACGTCACATCGCAACGCATGCAATTTGCTAGCCCTGTCCTTATCTAGCTGGCTCTTGATTGCTTCAACACGTTCCACTCGCCGAGCCAATCCCACAGTAACCATTCCAGCTTTGGCCAGCTCCCGAGCAATGACCGCTCCAATGCCGGAACTGGCACCCGTTACGACCGCTACTTTTCCGATCCAACGTTCCATATTTTCTCTCGACTCGCTTGTGATAGGGACAGCTTATCGAAACGTTCAACAGTAACGCACTGATTGATTTGACCTATCGACGAGTAGTTGATGGTAGATTGTCCAGCTCGGGGAAGTTTGTTTTTATACCTCGGTTCTTCAGTAAACTCCTGTAGAAGCCGTCTATAAATTACGAAAGCTATTGAAAAATTATCGTGCCATCTTTGATTTTTAAAACTCTTTAATTGGGCAAAGCCTTATTGATTTTTTCATCTTATATTTATTTCAATTCAATAGTTTCATCTATGAGTTTCAAAGATGTAGCTGCATAAGCATGGTCGTTGCATCACAATGACTCGAGTTATTTGGAATATAAGATGACATTTATATTTTCGAATCTTCCTAGTGCGTTATTGTTTATCTACTTAGGTTTAGGAGGTGATGACCTATTTAATTCTTACAAAAACTACCTACACATATTGAAAACGAAAAAAAAAAATTCAAAATTAAAATTCAAGTTCAAGAGTTGCAGTGTGCTAATCAATCCTACTGATCTGATAAAGTCGAGTCATCCAGTGAAATCAATCAACTGCAATATTTATCTATTCGATGTTATCTTTCGTGGGCTTTGGCAGAAGGTTCGCGTTTCAATCGTATCTGATTCTATACTACATTCTGTACTACAATGAGATTATTTGTTCTAAATCACCTAGAAATAATGAAACCTATTTCTAAATTTTTAATTCCTTTTTTATATGCATTGATTCTAGTTCAAACTTGTCGTGAATTAAAGAATTCATGAATCATATATTTGACGTTCGCCAAGTAGATAAGAAAAAAAATGAAACGCTGATTTTAATTAAAGGATGACGACGCTAGCTGTTGCGAAATTGGAATTTACAGATAATTCACTTACCTGTTTTAAACTCACTGCACATACAGAAGTAAATTTTCCCAATTATTTGTGTGGGATACCATAAGTTAATACCGTTCGAATAACAAGAATAATATACATTCTATTACATAACGCATCCATAGAGCCATCAACACTCCCCTCGGCGAACAGCCAACAACAGCATTCCTCTCTTTCGCATCGACCGTCTCGCCCTAGCATAGTCAGTCGCGATCCAACCGACCGCTCGACGCGTCGGTCGTCAGTGAAGTTTAGTGCAATCTAATATGGCAATATTGTGTCCCCTTCGGACTTACGCCAGGTAAGCGACCGGATTTCCTATTGTACATTCCATGGCCCTGCCCTGAACCCACAATTTGTATGTCAACAAAGATATTTTATCTTTTCAAGAGCTTTAAGGCCTCCTGAATTGATTCAACACGTAATTGTCGAAAAGAGTGATATGAATCGACATCAAGCCAAAACCATGTTCTCTAAATTTAAACCTAATTTTCTAATTCCAATCTAATTTTTTAAACCTATATTTGAGGCCCTTGGAGCCAAAGGCGGGTATAAGTGCATAAAAGCGTTTTTCGAGAAAACACGCTGTGTTTTGCCATTTCCCATAGTTTGAAATATGAGGAATTATTTGGCATTATTAGCTCAAAATCGATCGCTTTTGCACTTATACCCCTTTGGCACTTAGAGCCTCATATGAAAATCTATAACTAACGAAAATTTTTGTTTAACTCGAACATAACCAAAAAGATTTACATTTCAATGGAAATTCTATTTAAATTTCCCCTAATATCAAATTTCTATTTGATAAGTGTGTCAGGAAAATCTGGAAAAACTGGATAGAAACGAATCTCCTTGTGTCATAATAGTTCCACCTTTTTAAAAAAAAAAAAACTTTCAGTTTGTATGGAAATTTGTATGGAAGATGAAATTTTTGCATATCAAATCATATGATTCATGACATATGAGTCGCACTGGTTGAGCTCACTGTTTTCTACAATTCGCAGTTCCTGTTTTGATTTTTTATAGTTCTATTTGCCGCTGGTAGTGTTCGTGATTATCTGCTCGTTGTTTCACCAACACTTTTCAGTTTTGAGAAAATCAACCTAAAAAACGACCATGTCCGTTTTTTGTACCGAGAGTTTTTGAAGTTAATTGTCCCGTCTCATTTGTAAGTCTCATTTGTGCGTAAGGAATGTTAAAAACAACTCTGTTTCCCAGTTTTACACGCTAAAGAAACAAAGCAAACATTTGGGTCTTCATTTAATTTTTACTAACACATTTTTATCAATACTTTTCAGCTTAATTTTTGGTTAAAAAATTTAAAAAAAAAATTGTCAATGCAGTTGAAATCCAAAGTTTTCGCGCTGGTGACTGGCAACCTTGATAACAAGCGACGATAAAAAATTCACCACACACCTCGACAATAGGCATCCTTTTCTTTAGTTTGGTTCCGACACGTGGAAGGCACGCGGGCGGCAGTGGTGCAAAGAGGCACCCGTCGAAATGTGGAAAATCACCGACAGCGGAAGAGGCAGCGAGTCCAACTTTTCCAGGAGAAAAAGCGCCGCCTGGAGGAGGAGGAGCTCCAGGAGCTGGAGCAGCTGCATCGTTCCCAAGAAACACGAAAGTTCTATCAGAAACTCAACGCATCCCGCAAAGGCTTCGTGCCGCAAGCCGAAATGTGCCGGGATAAGGACGGGGGTATCCTGACGGACAATCGTGAGGTGATCAAAAGGTGGAAGCAGCACTTCGATGAACACCTGAACGGCGCACATGCAGGAGATCAAGACGGTGGGGGAAGGTACATCGCCGGCGTAGCCAACGACGAAGAGGAGCCACTCCCAACGATGAGTGAAGTTAAGGAAGCCATTCGCCAGCTGAATAGAAACAAGTCGGCTGGGAAGGATGGCATCGCAGCTGAACTCATCAAAATGGGCCCGGACAGGTTGGCCGATTGCCTACACCGGTTGATAATCCGGATCTGGGACATAGAACAGCTACCGGAGGAGTGGAAGGAGGGGGTAATATGCCCCATCTACAAGAAGGGCGACAAATTGGACTGTGAGAACTACCAAGCGATCACTGTCCTCAATGCCGCCTACAAAGTGTTGTCCCGAATCCTACTCCGCCGCCTAACGCCACAAGCAAACAGATTCGTGGGAAGTCATCAGGCCGGCTTCATGGAGGGACGGTCTACGACGGACCAGATATTCACATTGCGGCAAATCCTCCAAAAATGCCGTGAACACCGAGTCCCTACGCATCATCTATTCATCGACTTCAAAGCCGCATACGACACGATCGACCGTAACGAGCTATGGAAAATCATGGACGAGAACGGCTTTTCCGGGAAGCTGATCAGACTGATCAAGGCGACGATGGATGGAACGCAGTGCTGTGTGCGGATTTCGGGTGAATTGTCGGGTTCATTCGAATCGCGCAGGGGGCTTCGACAAGGTGATGGTCTATCCTGCATGATGTTCAACGTGGCGCTAGAAGGTGTTATTCGACGAGCGGTGGGCGAAATGCGGGGCACGATTTTCAACAGATCCAGTCAACTTATCTGCTTTGCCGATGACATTGATATAGTCGGCAGATCATCTGCGGCGGTGGAGGAGATCTACCGCAAACTGAAACGCGAAGCAGGAAGGATTGGGTTGATGATTAATACGTCCAAGACGAAGTACATGCTGGCCTGCGGATCCGAGACCGACCGAACCCGCTTGTCCAGTAATAACAAGGTCACGATCGACGGCGACGAGCTGGAGATAGTCGAAGACTTTGTCTATCTCGGCTCACTGGTGACCGCAGACAATGACACCAGCCGTGAGATCCGGAGGCGAATTATCAGCGGAAGTCGTGCCTACTATGGACTCCACAAGCAACTGCGGTCGAGAAGACTTAGCCCTCGCACGAAGTGTAACCTGTATATGACGCTCATTAGACCGGTTGTTCTCTACGGGCACGAGACATGGATATTGCTCGAGGAGGACCTGCGTACACTCGGAGTATTCGAGCGACGAGTGTTAAGAACCATCTTTGGCGGCGTACAGGAGAACGGAGTGTGGAGGCGAAGGATGAACCACGAGCTCGCGCGCCTCTACGGCGAACCCAGTATCCAGAAGGTGGTGAAGGCTGGCCGGATACGCTGGGCGGGACATGTTGCGAGAATGCCGGACGACTGTCCTGCAAAACAGGTGTTCGCTACGAATCCGGTAGGAACAAGACGAGCGGGGGCGTAACGAGCGAGGTGGTTAGACCAAGTGGAGCGTGATCTGGCGAACGTGGGGTGCCCGAGAAATTGGAGAACGGTTGCTATGAACCGAGTGAATTTTAGGAATTATGTTCGTCAAGTTATGTCGTAAGACGGAATACTATGTAAATAAAAAATAAAATAAAAACGTGGAAGATGTTTGATAGATGTCTGGTCAACATGCAATGTCGTCAGTGATATCGCCGTCGCTGGTTTTGGCGAAAACTCCGGTTTGGGGGTTCGGCGACAATTAGTCAAGATATTAGATGTTTTAGTATCAAATAATGAAAAATCAACCATTGATACCGTGTTTGTTTTCTCCTCTCGTTCAGTGGTGCGCTTAACCCGATCAAAACAAACACAAATAGTCGTCACTCACACTCTGTCTCGCAACACTGACAAAATTTTCAGAAATATTGGAATAAATCGATTATGAGTTAAGTGGTTAAACTATCCGACGTAATTTTTAAACCTCGGAAATAAATATCATATCGAAAAAATTAAGAATAGTTCAGCCCTTTCTTTCAGTCCGTTGTTTACCTGAGAATTTTCCTTTAGGCGACATCCATAAATTACGTAACGCAAAACATGCACTTTTTTGACCCCCTCCCCCCCGTATGTCACAAATCGTAACGCTTCGACGTACCCCCTATCAAAATTACGTAACGCTGATACTTGGCACCCCCCCCCCCCCCTCATCTTCTAATGTTTTTAAATACTGATTTTCGAAGATCAAAAATAGATTTGAACATAAATTTTTTTAACGTTCTGATAAAATAAATTGATTGGATTATTACGTGTTGCTCTGTGCTTGTTAACTGATGATCTATCTTGATTATTTTATTTAGTTCATGAAGCATAACTTGTTATGTAAAATATACTCCCTTTAGTAATATTATACGGAATAATAAAAATTGCATTTTTTAAATCAATTGAGACAAAAAAATCCGTCTTGAGGTTGATTTAAGTTCTTTTCGGTAAATGTACCTAATATTCGGTTTTCCAACGGTTATTTCACGGATATTCAATACACATTTTTAAGAAGTCTATCTCAGAATCTTTAGAGAGGAAAGATTATAAACCAGCTTCAATCATGTTGAAGCTTACAAGTTTTAAGCTGATTTTAGTTTGCTCATCATTCTGTGAAAATTACATGACATCAAAATAGCTGTAATTAGTAAACTGAAATTTTAAAGGAAAAATCGTTACGTAACGATGAGCTTACCTTCCCCCCCTCCCCTATGTCACAATTCGTAACGCTTGAGCTTACCCCCCCCCCCCCCCTAGGAGCGTTACGTAATTTATGGATGCCTCTTATTGAATTTTTCTGTCCCTGAATAGTGTCATCGTACATCGTTTGTGCATTTATTTACAGCTTCCGTTAAAAATTACACAAGAAGCTTCCGGACATTCGGAGAAACTTTCACATTGGGACATAAGATGGGTTTTTTAAGGTAGTAGCGTTGCCACAGAATATTCATTGCAAAGTGGATCGATCTATAATAAAAATGATGAAAAACCCGGTTTGAAAAAATGTTGAAACAGGTTAATAATCAAACCATCTTTGCGAATACTTTTAGTTTTCTGTTCATTCTCGTTGAGTTTACCGATAAGAAATCAAAAATGCGCTAAGTTTAGTTAACAAAATGGAACTTGGTTTTTTGCTATCCCTAAACCGAGTTTTGATTTCCATTTGTTGATCGTGCGCCTCACCTGATGCCTCACACGGTCGGCCATATTAAACCATAAATGTTTGAAAAATAACCATAATCGAAGTTTTGTGGATTAAGTCGTTTTATGAGTTTTCAGCATAAACTCATAAAATGAGATTTCTAGGAGAACTTGGATTATGGTTATTTTTCAAGCATACCGAAAAAGGCGGAAAATAAGCAGAAATTCTAGAGGAAAACACCTAAATGAAAGTAAAATGACAAGAATCAACCAGTATTTGTTCACATTCTTGTTTTATTTCGAAATACATATTTTGCGAGGAATATTACAAAATTAAAAACATTCATGTAAAACTTTTTCAACCGTAATCTTTTCTTGGAAGCTGTTAATAAACATGCATTATTTTGTTGAGTCTGCGAGGCGGAATTCTTCCGATCTGCCAAGCTTTCGTTGGCCTCTGCTGCCATCACTTTTGCGAACGATGATGTCTGCTCCCCGGTGACTGCACAGCACGCGAGCCTATATTGGTTCCTCTCATAGGTTGGTGCTGGGATTCTAAACGCAATGATTTAAATCGGATGGGCTCGCTGAACGAGGGAAGTGCTATTCTTAGCATTACTGCAATGGATATAAAAACAAAAAATCGAATATTAATATATGATTAAATATGATGCAAAATAAATCCAGCGACAGATTAAAATAATTTCATATAATATTTATAAGGCTTACTTTTTTATAAGATGGGTGATTCTTAGCAGAAGCCTTCATTGCTTTTTGGAACAAACGGCAGTCTCCGAGTCGTCTGTTCATGCCGCCATGATGGTGTAACAATTTTCTACCGTTGAGGCCGGATTCGTTCGAGGCAACAGATTTATAACCTCTCCCGCATAGCTGTCCTCGATAGCTTCTACAAGCTCCTAGAGATCGTTTTCCGGGAGCTGCGGCAAATCATTTTCCGGAAGCCCCCGATCCTATTCCTTTTGAAACAGGCTGTGGATTATAGCGCACAATCGAATGGAACAGTATTCATTCGGGCATAGCTGTCGGAGGAACCTGTTCTCTGCGGAAAAATAGTGATTTAGGGGATATTTATCCATACTCACTTTTTGCAATCCAACAGATACTTACGCCTTCTATATATTATCAGATAATCCTCATCATGAATTGTAAATCAACTGTAACCATTCTAAAACCACGGACTACAAAGCTGAAATGTTGAATTCACTTCACAGCTGAAAAAAAATAAACAAGTTTGCTTGCAAAAATGGCGGTTTTCATATTTTTCGCGGTGGAAATTTAACCATTTATCAACTTGTTCATTAGAACTTATAAAATGGTTAAAATTTAACCGAACGTCATGATTGAAAAACAACAATTATGGCAGTTTTATTGGAAATCGCAGAAAATGGTTCAAGAAAAGTCATTAATGGTTGAAAAAATATGAGCGTGCACCCCGAGTTTTGTTCGTAAAATATTGTAAACATGACTGTGGTGGATAAGTCCTGAGAAAAGATTTATGTTAAAAAAATTTATCAATTAGAATCAACATACCTTCATTCCTTAGTAAAATATTCGGGAATAATCTATTGAAGAATATTAATTTCACTTGAATGTTCAGATGTGTAAAAAAAGGAAATTATCAAACATAATCCAGCTAATTCTGGAATGCAGCGTAAAATGATTTAAAAATATTGTAAACTTTGTGACGTGATTGGAGTGTGCAATTTGAGTGGCGCATAAGTTCCGGTACTTCGTGGAAGAAAGTGAAAGTTTGAATGTGACTTTTCATAAAAAAAACGTGTGAGATAAAAAAAATCTTTGTCACTAAATGAAATAAATGATGATTATTTTAGTATTATTTTATGTTTATTAAGATTTACGAAAATTTCGTTATTGAATCATATTAACGAAAAATTAAACAAAACAGATTCAAATTGGAACGTTTTTTTTCCTATACTCCGTGGTTGTATAATTTACATCAATCTTATTTAACACGTTGCAAAATTTTACTTGCGTGTAATATACAACTAGTACTGAGAATTCTGTCCAATTTGATGCTTCTTTTTATTTAAATCACATATAATGTGATTCTATAGATTTTTTTTGGTAGTGCGTATTAACCTTCAGGTTAGCTATAGAACCACTACATAACCTTCTTTGAAAATACCGCCAACTTCCAATAAAAGATTTTGTAATCTGAATCAATTAGGGTTGGAATATCGAAATAAATCAATTTCCACATTCCTAAACGGTGCAAATAACTTATCCTCGGTTGATTTTTTTCATTCTTCCCAAAACACTCGATATGATGCACTAATCAAGCTTTCGTTTATCTCTTTTGGACTTATTACAGCTCACGAACCTTGATACGCGTTATCTCCCCCCACGATACGTTTTAGCAGCCTATCACCCGAAGCTCTTCCCCAATCCAGCCTATTTCAACTTGTCGTCACTCAGTAGTAAACCACACAAACCATGAGCGGACAACAGCCCACGGCTCCGGGAGGATACGCTCCCTACGCCCCCTATCCTCCGGGGCCCGTCGACGACAAATCAGGTCAACAGCTAGCATACGCACCAGGATATCCGGTGGGTGGTCAATCGCCTTACCCGCCAGGACCTTACCCGTCGGGACCGCAGCCGGGACCCTATCCACCACAGGGCGTAAGTTACGATTGGTGTTATATGCTTGCTATTTTTTTTTCATTTTAATTTTTAATTTAATTTCTTGTGCTTGAGCTTGTGACTTCAGTGTACTCATTCATTAGTTTTTTTTTCTTTGACTATAACACCCTCATCCTTTCGAGTTTTTTTTAGAGCGAAAAATCGAAATCGAAAATCAAGTTCGATTGAGCTGTTCTTTGGGTCATTCATCAAAATCTATATGCACGAAGTTTTAAATCCGATGAAAATTTACATTCATTTTATATAAGATTGAGAATTTTAACGTAAGAGCACGGTCGAAAACTTGAAAACCGGAAAAACACTTATTCATCATTTTAACCAACTTTTTACGTTTAGTTATTGTCAGACCTAAAAAAATTATAGATTTAAAGTAGTTTAAACTAAAATTAGACACTTTATTCAACTTGAGTCAACAAGATCAAATTTGTGGAAATTGTCCTAGTAGCTGTTGCAAGTTAAAGTTGTTTGAATTATAGGACCCCCAAGCTTGGGTCTTAATATGTTAAACAAGAAGATTCAATTCTCATCCTTTGCAAAATTTTTCACATATCCTGAATGGCATTGATCCAGAAATGTTAGTAACACACATTTTTTGAAATCGTTAATTTTTTTTTTAAATATACATCAGCCACCTAATAATCAGCTACAGAGGAACAACATTTTTGATGCTTTTATTTTAAAAATTGATTTTGTAAGATTTTACCTTCCTGAATTCAATCATTTGTCAGATTTTGTCTTGTTTTGTTAATAATGCGTTTGGAAAATGATCAGTTTAGAGACAAATCAATCATACATGCAGAAAAAAGAATACTATTGTTCCTATTTCAGCTAGTTTTACCAATCATCAAAGTGTAGTTGATTTTTTCACATTCAACTATAAATATAATAGATTCAACTAGAAACTGCTGATCGACCTTACGCAATCAACTATGTATATCATAGATTCAACTGTAATGGTATGATTGATTCAACTGTAAATATGCTAGGTTCAACTATTAATGTACGGTTGAGTTTATGCATTCAACTATAAATATAATAAATTCAACTACAAACTGCTGATCGACCTTACGAAATCAACTATGAATATGATAGATTTCACCGTCGGGGTATAATTGATTCAGTTGTGAATATGATAGACTAAACTAAAATTATATGATTGATATTAGACATTCAACTAAAAATATAATAGATTCAACTATACATTTCTGATTGACCTCCCATATCCAACTATAAATATGATAGATTCAACTCTAATATTCTGATTATTTTAACTAAAAATATAATTCATTCAGATTCTAGGCATTGAACTATATATTTTGCGGTACTTGAATACTAGAGTTTTTACCCGTGTTCATTAGCAAAAATAATATAAGAATCATGAATTTTTCCATACATACCTAAAAGCTGAAATTTACTCATGTAAATGTTTATCAATAATTTTGTAGAAAATCATAGATGAGTTTTGGACCACATCGAAGCTTTTTAGACCCCAGGGTTTGAAAAATTCAAAATTAATCCCAAATCGACTCACACAATGAAAAAAAAGAAATTGTAGTCTATTTTTAAATTTTACTAATTTTAGAAGATTTTGGCGTCCTGAACTCAATTTTTTATCAGAATTTTGTAAATTAGCTCTTGTTCTGGTTATATGCCGTTTGAACTTTGAAAATATATAAATTTTGAATGATTGAGCTATGTAATAAACTAAAACTAATATTAGAAAAATTTATTAACCCTCATTCAATTAAGGATTCATATTTTTCCTAGATATTCTAGTTTCAGATCAACAACGCGTCTAAAATAGGAAATTCTTCAATTTTAAGAAATATGGAACGATAACATTACAACTTTTTCTCATATCACTAAATAATGTCTTTGATATTGAGGATTTTAATTCATTTAACAACTGTATATAAGACTGCAAATCTATTTGACTTATGCTTTAAAAAATATCTAAGATTTAAAGCTTAGTTCTTTTAGAAATGGAACAGTTACGAATGCGTGTATCTCAAAAACCTTTCGTTTGATCTACATACTTCCTATGAAGGTAATGAAGGTAATCTTATGATAATTCATAAAACAAATTTGAAAAAAAAAATTATTGTTTTTTTTGTTAGAATAAATTCTACTTTAATCTTGGTACCTCCCATCGGTCAGCGCACACTTTTTTCAGTCATGATATTGTTCAGTTTTTCAAACTCATACTTCGTTTAAACACTATTTTAGGTGGCTACATCCTCCTCCTTCAATTTCTGCTACTTTTCGGACCAATACTTCTCTTTTAAAAGAAACTGAGGGCAATTTAGTGGATACAGCTGTTTTGAAATTAACAAATTTGAATATTTTTGAGCCACTTTTCGAGCGTTTTTAATGAAATTTTTGGTGGCAAAATCTTGCAATAACGAAGTAAAACCATCATGAGATTGAACTTAAAATATAATCGGTTAGTATATAGATCGTATGTTGCGAAGGATACATAAAAGATTACTCTTTTTAGGCTTTTAAAACCAGTGAAAACCATAGTCTTCGTTTTGAAAATTGTTGTTTTTTCCCACAGGAGCAGAATTTCTGCAAATTATTATATTTTATACAAAATAAACAGCAAATACATACTTTAATATACTCGCTACCTTGCCACGAGCAGATATGGTATATTTAGGATTCATACGCTGGAAAGTATTTAAAATAGGGTATTTCATAAGTTTTTTCGTTCATCAGAAATCATCTATCTATAGTCTCGGAATCGGCTATTGTTGTTTGAGGTTAGGTTCGAATGACTCATTACCAGGCAACCACTTTCAGCTTATCGGAGAAAAAAATGGAAATTTCAGAGATCTACCCTTAGTTTTTTGCTTATTGAAAATTAAAAATGTTGGTATGAGACTAGACTTCTCTGATGACCCTTAACCGAAGTTGTCGATCATGTGCTTCACTCCAATGCTTGATTTGAACTTTGTGGACATTTTTGACAGTATTTGCATACTTTTCCACCACTCACACACAGTAATTTTTCGATTAATCAACGGTATTGTCAGCTAACAATTTGATAATGATGGATTTTGAAGAAAACTTCATATTTTTTTCCTATTTCTCTTACATCGTAAATAAAAAACGCTTGATTTTTTAATTTTGAAAAAAATAGGTCGGGTTGTACTTTTTACAGGCAACGAAATGCTGTCATAACTTTGAATGTCCGATGACTAGTAAACGAGCTATTAGCAAAAGAAAGTGTCCCATTTCTAAAAGAACTAAGCTTTTATGTGGTTTAAACTTCCTTCAAATTTCGTAAAAATTTCCTATTTTTCGCAGATAAGAATAAAAATATGAGAACTTGTATAACTTTTTTTTCTCAGTTAAAATTACTCGCGGTATTGGCGAAAGTATATGATTGATTTAAAAAAAATCTTTGTAATGTTCTACAGTTTTGCCAAAAAATGCTCAAATTCACAAAGTTATCTCGAAAACAGAAAGATTCAGATTTTGCCTCACTTATCGTTCTTTTTTGGCGATCTGAGTGTTTCCCCTCCTGCATGTGTACTGTTTTTCCCAATCTGATAACTTAGCTGCCTTATCAACAAATTGGTCTGCCGTGGCAATAGATTGCCGACCAATTTCACTATCATTCGTTCATTGCGTAAGATAAGCAAGATTAGAGTCGAATATGTACTCGTGAGGGAATTGCGGGTTCAAGTCCTTGTAGTTGAGCCGTTGTTGTCTTTTTCGAGAAATTTATGATATTTGAGGCTTATGATCTTTCTTTCTTTTATATTTCATGTTTTTCTAATACTTCCCATCACCTTTGAAAATGTGATCATTTTCAAGTACGAAGATGTACCAAGACGAATTCAAAACATTAGATTTGAGGAATTTAGTCATTAAATTTAGAAGGCAATTTGTATTAGCCGAAAATTAATCAATTATAAAAAAAAAAATTTTTTTACCGGTAGACCGATAAGGGGCCCGGACATTCGGCCGAAGGCCGATAGGCCGAAGGGTGTGAGGCTAAAGGAGGCTGAATGGGTTAAAAGATCGACGGATGTTCGGCCGAATACTACAATAGGCCGAATTGAATATAAGGCCAAAGGTTATTTGGCCGAATGGATGTTAGGCCGAATGGTCATCAGGCCGAATGGCCATTAGGCCGAATGGTCGCAAGGCAGAACGGTCGTAAGGCCAAATGGATGCTAGGCCGAAAGGTCATAAGGCTGAATGGTCGTTGGGCCGAATTTATGCTAGGCCTATAAGATATATTATCGCTTTTTTGCATGTTAGGCCGATCGATAGTTAGGCCGAATGGTCGTTAGGCCGAATGGCCATTAGGCCGAACGGTCATTTGGCCGAATGGATGCAAGGCCGAATTCGACTATTCGGCCTATCGTCCATTCGGCCTTACGACCATTCGGCCTAGTGACCATTCGGCCTAATGATCATTCGGCCTCATGACCATTCGGCCAAATGACCATTCGGCCTTACGACCATTCGGCCTAATGACCATTCGGCCTAATGATCATTCGGCAAAATGATCATTCGTCCAAATGACCATTCGTCCAAATGACCATTCGGCCAAATAACCATTCGGCCTCATGACCACTCGGCTTAGTGAACATTCGTCCAAATGACCATTCGGCCTAATAACCATTCGGCCTTATAACCAATCGGCCTAGTGACCATTCGGCCGAACATCCTTTCGGCCTCCCGTCTTTTCAGCCTAACAGCCTTCGGCTGGATAATCGTCGGCCGAATAACCCATTCGGCCTTGTGGCCGATAACCCATTCGGCCTAACGTCCATCGGCCGAATGACCTTCGGCCTTCGGCCTTCAATGCTCTCCCTGCATGACGATATGTCCAGGGTTGATCCGTCAGAGTCCTTCAGCAACTTTATCTATAAATGCTACATTTTGAATGCTATTTCCAGTTAATTCCATTTGTTGGGATAGATTACTCGGAAATACTTCACCGTAATCCTAAACTCATCATTTAAAATTAATTTTTCGAATAAATTTTCCTTAAACGCACAAATAAATTTGAACGAGCGTAAAAAAAACACGACCGCACTCCATCAAGGCTTGCTTAGATCTATCTCAATGGTAAAAACGCTGACTTATTGTGCACACAAAACGATAGTTATTTTTTTCTAAATTGATAATAAAATAAGTGTATAATGGGAACGTTGGAGAAAACTGTTAAAAAATCGTTGTAGTGTTTGCTAGCAATTTTATCAACTAAACTCCTGTGTTTGTATGAAATGCCACATATATTTAAAATGATACATCACTCTCGATTAATTTTCATCGCGCTGCACATCGCTGTACACAAGCATGAATCAATTTGACGAAGTTTTTACTGATAAAAATAATTAGCACTTGAAAACTACTATACTGCTATAAGACAATGCAATGCTAATTCTATTTCCTCTTTGCGAATTGGTGCAAAAAATGCCGCTGTTTTCTACAAAATAATTAATCACAGTTGCTATTAGAAAAAAATTAATTCAACGAATTCATCTATAAAAATTATTATTTTGTCAGATGGTTGGGGAATATTGTCACAAGCTAGTGAAATAATAGCACTTTTGATAATACTTAACATTTAATCAGAAACGAAACCGGTGATTCATAGGTACATATTTTTCTAAGCAAACGTCCGACCCGAGAATGCTAAATACGTCAAAGCGTGAATGTACCAACCGATTCAACTGAATTATAAATTACTGAGAGCCCGGCCAAATAGCGAGCCGAATAGGTTCGTACTATCTGCGCGCACCTTTTGACACTCAATTGGCCAACCCGTATGGAAGTCGTCAGTCAAATAAGCGTGGCTCCCACGCGAACTTCTAGGCTGTTGTTTGCTGACTAAAGTTGGGTTTTCGGTTTGTTCTGCTGATTGACAGCGAGTTAGCGAGTTCGAAATCGAAAGTATCTGGGACCGGCGCCCAATTATTTTAATGGATAACTTTGAAAATAAACAAGTAAGTAAATATTCAGTCCGAAATTTTTTGCTCGTATTTCGTTCATTTTGTGAACAGTGTACTATCAACCTTTACGTTGCAAATGCGTGAATCATTTCGTAAATACTCCACTTTAGGCAAGCAGTAGTTTGAACTAGGTATTTCACAACAAAGTAGACTCATTTTTACTGATTTGTGTTAAAAAGCTTCTACACCAAGTGATATAAAATTATGGTTTAATTTCAAACTTATGTTGAAAAATGTGATTTTTGAAGAAATATTTCCAATTATCCTCTTGATTAATTTTTAATGTAAAAAAGCATTCCGATAAACCGTCGAGTGCATATGAAAGACAAAAAAAAAAAAGAAAACGTTGTCCCCTTATTATGTTGTTCTGCATAGGGTTGGTTCAATGTAACAGAAAGAACTGTTTCAGACATTGACCTTCATATTGAAATCATCGATTAAAGATAAACGAATACAGAAACCAAAATCAGCTTGATTCATGGAATTGTTAAGTTTGATAAAAGAAATTGTAATTTTTTAGGGTACCTAAATTTGAATTAAAAAGTGAATCAGAAAATAGAAGGAAAAGGCAGCAAAATTAAGGCAGTAAAATGTCAATTATGGATATAAGTCAATGATGCGACTTGAAGTACCAAGTAAAAAACCTCGAGCCTACATATATAGCTAATTCATTTCAAGTGACACATATGCGACCGGCTCTAGGCTTTGCTAATAGTCACTCACCCTCGATTCTCTTGGTTGGTTGATAGCATGTCTGGTGGCAGTTAGAGGGATCTGAAAAACTGATAACACTAAAACTTTGCCGCCAAAAGGCGCCATGTTCATATTGTTGTCAACATATCGGCCGGCAGACCAAATCAATTCGGAAGGACGTAGTGTGATGAAGTATCAATCTTGCAAAAAGTGTTGATAGTTTTTAATGGTTGTAAACATTCAAAGAAACTCGAAATTCCCCATCATGTTCAGCGCTGATCTTGTATTTTAATTAATTACCAGTATGTGTTTTTCTTGTTGAAATATGAAATCAACATTTTCTTCTACAATTTGTTTTGAATTGTTTAACGGATAAATTAAGCATAGATTTACTTTTTTTTGGACGTAGCAATTGGTTGAGGACCAAAAATATGAAAAAAAAAAAGGGTGCGAAATAAGAATAGTACCATTTGTGTTTTTCAACAAAAACAAGATTATTTCTCAAAATTTACTGTGTAAAAGTGAATAATAATACTTCTACGAATACTGTACGCCTCGATGGTCGAGTGGTTAGCGTGTTTAGACGGTAATCGCTAGCCCACTGATGGCATGGGGTCGATTCCCATCTCGGTACTGGGTGTTAAATGTTAATCTTAAGTGTCCACGTAATTAATTCAGTCTGTAAAGCCTAAATCTGCTAAGACGGTGTATGTCTTTTTTAAAAATTGTAGAAGAAAATTTTGGTGATTTTCAATCATTCATATTTTAACAAGCAAAACACCTAGTGGTACTATTCTTATGTCGGTCACTGTATTTATTAGGAACTTACACTAGAGACTTTTTCACGAACCAGGGGCTGATTTTTTTTTCTGGAAGTTTTCTCAGTTTGCTTTCATGGTTGATCGAAAAAAAAATTGAACTCTATGCAAAAAACATTTTTCCAATTATTTTGGCTTCACGCTGACCAACCAAACTATCCGATGTTTATATACATCAGAAGATCGAAATATAAGGTTGTTTTCATGAGTTGCCTTCTCGAAGGTATAAACTCGTTAAAAGCTAGCCTCGTTAGACTTTCTGTTTCATTTCTAAAGAATACGAATCAGATTGTTCCCGACCAAAAAGTCATGCCAACGCAGATGTCTATCCTTAAACCTTTGTCCATCTAGATCGTATGTTAATGTTTATTGCGCTTAGACTGAATTACTTGCTCTAAAAAATTTTTAATCAGCTGAGGAATGAATCTATCAGACTGATCAACTCAATTTTCTGAAGGTAGAGGTCAACTCTTTCTACCTGCCAATTCTAGTGATTGGCTGTCATCAAATAACACCAATATGGCATGCGACCAATACGGGAACATAGTCAAAAACCCGATCTAAAGATCGATATGAATAGTGTGCAAATTTACTTTGGTTCACGCAATGATTCAAAGAAAAGCTCTTTCACAATGATCAATATATTCTAGCACAGTAACAAAACGAATAATCAATAAATTTTCTACCATGACAGTGACTTACTTGTACGATTTCTCAATTTTGTTCGATCTGTTGATGTTTCCGCTCAATCCGTGTTGACATGCATAATCATCTGTTTGTTGATTGCACCCACACTCATGCACTGTGGTTTGCTATTCCTGCTACTCCTCGTTTCTATAAAGTTCCTCTGGTGTCTGCTGGCACTCCCACTTCTGTAATCTAATTTTCTGCTCGAGATCTTCATGCACCAATCATTCTTACGGTTCTCCGCAACTACGTAAACAACCCTTGCTATTGCCGTTTGAACGTATACACAGACATCAGATGCGTGTCATCTGCGTCATCTGTCACACTAATATCGACTTGGATTTTACCGACGACGAATTTCATCCGATGAGTCTCATACGCA
Source organism: Uranotaenia lowii (assembly GCF_029784155.1). Lineage (NCBI taxonomy): Eukaryota > Metazoa > Arthropoda > Insecta > Diptera > Culicidae > Uranotaenia > Uranotaenia lowii. The sequence goes on from NC_073693.1 coordinate 88,498,996, forward strand.
CACGAACAATGGGATTCACGCCTCGCATGTGTCTGTGAATCCACCGGGCGAATGGTGGTAATCGTGTCAGGAGTGTCGGTGACGTCATACCTCCTTTGAGGACGTGGTTGTAGTCGTGTTGAATTTGCTCTTGCTTTGTCACCTCACTTCGTTGACCTGTGCAGCTGATAATGGAATTCCAATTTAGAATTTACTTCGAAAGATCGTTATTGGACCATCATTTTATTTTTACCTTATAATGAAATCCTTTCCGATTCAGTTGCCGTTCTTAGTGCAATTAGTGTGGTTATTCGGAATCGGGTCTTTTCAAATAATCCTTGAGAGAATTCGGTGTTGCGGGAGTCGAACCTTTGGGGATGTATTATGTTTTCAGACTTGTGAAATTATCGTTTAGGAAAAAAATTTTACCTTTTCTTATATCTGCTACCCACTCCGGCGACTATGCCGAGCGTAACTAGGTCGAGCAATCCCCAGCGGGGGTCTTAATATCCCGTCACCGTCTATTTTCTCAGCAGCACTTCTTTTCGCCTATTTTCTCAGCAGATCACTTTGACTACTTTAATGACTTTAAGGACCGCGAAATGATGCTTTCTAGCCTCGTAAAATAATTCAGCCGCACTCATTAAGACTTGCTTTCCTTCTAACGGAAGTTCCTCTGATGGCATTCCCGATGACGTTTGGTAAAGACTTTTAGCTCAGTGCTTGATTAGTCAGCCTCTAGATGAACAGGCTTTTATTCCATTCTTCAGTGGTTCTCATCATTCAGTGTTTATTGATTCTTAGCGATTATTGTCAGTGTGATGAAAAATACGGTAATATGTTAAACCCCTAAAGAGTGTCCAAAAATTCCAGCAAATTTTCTTTCTCTAAACTCAAAATTTCATTTTATTAATCAAATTTTGATGAACTAAAGCCAAAACCTTTAAATTTTATTCCAGGCAAACAATTCTTCTACGGTTTAAAAAAAAACTTGTTGAAAGTAACTTAAGGACCTAATATCGAATTTTAATAAGATTAGACTATAAGCTTGCCAGATTGCCTTAATTTAGCCCGATTTGTGAAATGAAACATTTGCAAAATCAAACAATAATTTAAATTAAGAATTATGTATATTACCTCCAATTTTTTTTAACAAATTTGATCGAAATTATTATGAACGATTTTTTGGAAACTTAAAATATTATTTAAAATTAACTGATGTTTTTGTCTTCATGATTTTTATGGAAAAAAAATTATAATTAAATAAAATAATTTCATTAAAGTTTGAATGAAGTTTAGGTTAGATTCATTCAAAGATTTTGTGATTCCGAATTTCCTTATAAACATTGAAATTCGATGCTTGATCAGATTTTGATTCTGTATCCAGTTTATTGTTATTGAATTCTAGTTTGGATCATCATTGGGATATAATCCTGATTTGAATATTGGTTTTGCATATCAAACTTAAACTAGATGCGTTTTCCCTATTCGGAACACACCATTTCGGAATATGAAAAAGAGATAACGTAAAAAATAGAAAAAAGTTTTTTTTTGTAATTTTCAAGAAAAAAATACAAGAAAAATTATTTGTCTGATGTTCTGAAGAATTCTCAATCTCATATCTCTTATCAATTTCTGCACAGTGGCAACATCAACGGTATTGGCGAATTTATTCGCATCTTCGGAGCAAATCGACAAAATTGGGCGAATTGACGAAATTCAAAAAGTTGAAAAAAAATAAATTTACGCAACTGACAAAATTCACGATAGTTGCAATACAGACTCCGTTCGATTTTGGCAACACGTCCGAAAATTTTGTGTCGACAAAATCGAATGTTGCCAAAATCGAACAGTTTTTTTCTCAACTTAGTTTTTTATTATACAAAAAACTATTATTATCACCATTAATCTAATTTTAGTTAATTTATTACCCTTTTTGTCATTTTTTCTTTTTTCTTTTCATGTTTTTGATGCACTTTTCTTGTTTTGTTTATAATGTATGGTTTTTTGTCATGTTTGTTATTTTTACCATTCTCCATCATTTTTAAATTATTTTTTGTTGTATTTGTTTTTACAATTTATGAAATTTGCATGTTTTTTATCATTTTTGAGCACATTATGATTTTTTTTTTAAAATTTTTGTTTATGTAGTTGTACTCTATCAACATTTAAGAACGTTAACAACATATTTTTCGCGTTTCTCTAAATTAAATTGGTCCTGTTATAGTGAAAACTATAAGGTTATGCCGTTGAATAAAACTGGATGTTGCCAAAATCGAATGTTGCCAAAAACCAACGGAGTCAAATTGGCATAGGGGAACTTGTTTTCTACTGGACACTTAAGGTTTTTTAGCAATAGCTTCAAAAATATATTTTTGTCGACATTGATCCCTCTACTGATTTGAAGGGTACCAATATTATGATCACTTAACCATATTAGAAAAAAAATTATTTACAACATACTGATGTGATAAGAGCAATCATTTCACGTTAGTTTTACTCATTTCCGGAAGTGTTGTCTATGGCCGGACACTACGAATTACATCACCAAAGTTGTCACCAATGGCACAAAAACGTAGCAAAATGATTCAGATCACTTGTACAGGTCTTGTAAGTAAGTGTTTTTGAATACTGAACATTCTATGAATTCTTTCATAAAAGTTTATTTGACATACCAGAATCGAAGATTTGCTTCGAAAAAAACCAGAGAAAAATTGTCTATGACCAGACAGAAAAATTTAGTTTCTCAGAGGACCAAAATATTTAAGTTTTTGAATGTTTATCTTCTGCTTACCATTTGGGGGTGCTATGGAGATGAAAAAATGAAGTTTCAAGCAGAAAACTTATTTAACTTTGAATATTCTGTTCTCCGGTTATAGACAACAACTTGGTGTCCGGTCATAGACAAATCGCATTTTTTAATATTCCTAATATTTCATTTGAACTTTCGTTTTGTTATCTTATATCTACTGTAATCGAAAGATAACCAATCAACGATGACGTTTATGTGCAGTTCACATTTTACAAGCCGAAAAAACTGACCACAATACAAATGCAAAGTTTAGGCGATCCTCTCCGTTCTACTAGGCAAAAGCTTTCGATTCCAATCATTGGTCTACCTTTACAGATTGGATTACTTTATTTCAAACACCATATCAGGCTGCTATTAACTTTATTTCCATGTTGTAAAATAATTGTTAGAATAATGCGTTTTCGAAAAATTAATGTTGTCCTGCCATAGAAGGTGTCTCCCCCTAAATAGTAAAAATGACAAATAGGCAGATAAATGACAGTAATGACAAAACTGATAAAAATTTAAAAAAAAATACAAAAATGATAAAACAGGCAAAAAAATGACAAAATGTTCAAAAATAACAAAACTGGAAATTAAAAAAAAACCTGGACGAATTTGGAAAAAAATCTTACAAATTGAACAAAAATAACAAATTGACGAAATAGACGAAAGGGATCAAATTAACAAATCTGGAAAAATTGACATTCATGAAAAAA
>NC_073693.1:88502984-88527984 GCF_029784155.1 Uranotaenia lowii
TGTATAGTTAAGTTCTTAAGTTGGCACAAATCCGCTTAAAATGAGAAAGAACGACATTTTATACAAAAGTGGCTCCAGAGAGTCATTCAAATCAGTGACTTCAAATATATACATACAGTTGCGTTAAAAAATAAAACGATATCGCCCGAAGCAGCGCATCCGCTTCCAACTTTGACCAGCTGCCTTTTCTGTCTGGGTTGATATTTTTTCATGGAATTTTCACAAAATTCAGTTCAACGATCCAACTGACGCTCCACAAAATTTGAAGACAGTACTATAATTGAAAAAAAAAATAACACAAATATTCTTGTGAAAAGGGGAAATTTGCAATTGCTTCACAAAAATCGCTGTATTTTTGACAGTTTTTATTGAAAAAACTAAAAATTTGGCCAAAAAATGTACAAAAGGTTTGATCTAGTACCTGGCATTTAGCCGAGTTTCATCAAATCGATTGACGCGATCAAAAATGGAACCGATTAAAAAATGAGGTTTATAATTGTCCAACAGTCGTTCTTTTTTGGACGGATTTTTTTTGGAAAAATATCAATGTAATCAATGTTTTTTTGAGAATGTTGGAAATGTTGGTAATTGATAAAAACATAATTCCTGCTTTGATCGGAAATAGAAAATATTCAATAAAGAATAGATTCTAACGAAATCGCGAATATAATAAACGGTTTAAGTTAATATGATCGTTTCTTTTCAGTTTTTCTTATGCTCTATCAAAAACTTTCTATTTCCAAACTAGAGTGTCAATTTCCCGGGCATTGTCACGTTCCCGGGAATCGGAAAATCCGATGACTCATTTGCAGGGAATTACCGGGTTCCCGGAAAAAAATGAGATATATACCTTCTCTATATTCGAAAAAATATTTAAATTTGGTATTTTTACATTTTTTTTAGTCTAATTTTAGTATTATAGTGAAAAATTTTACACTATTTAAACAATCAGAATTTAAAAAAAATGGCAGAAATTTCCTTACAAAATTTATTTCTTTCATAATGTACGCTGTCTTGTCGTCTAGAAGGTTTAAACCTAGATACATTTTCAAATATCCTCTAACCTAACCACATTTTCGAATATCCATTCGTTTCTTCTACCCAAAGCTTTGATTTTTTTTCCTTTTCTGGGATTTTCATCCTTAAGGATGATTCATCCCGAGAACCCAAAGCTTTGATCTGTTCACCTAGTAGTTTCATCACCTTTAAAATATAATTCTACTTAGTTTCTATAAATTTGCCGAAATGCCAACTCAGATTAAAATCAATAAGATTTCAGCAGCGATCAAAATTAGATAACACTAGAAAAATTAAATAAGTGTATTGAAAAATTGACGTTATTTAATACATAATTTCTTAAAATACGAAACGTAGAATTCTTAGACGTAGCTGACTTTTTAACCTTCCGGAAACCTAAAATATTTCAATTTCTTTCAACACTCACTTTTAACTTGCTTCTGGATTTTGAATGTGTTAACGCAAGGTTTCCGCAATAAAATTACAATCCCAGGAAAGGCACTTTTCTACCGGTTTTGCTAAGTAATTACATTGGCAATGCGATATAATTCATACTGTTTTTCTTTTCCTCCATTCCTCATCCATTTTTCCAAATTTCTTTTTATTTTGAGCTCAAACAAAAGAATCGATGTGCAACAATAGCGCTGATGTGGTCTAGTGGATAGGCTGATGCGAGTCTGGTAACCCAGGCGTACTGGATTCGATTCCCTGCATCGGCAAGAAAACTTTTGGGTTTGAATCCCATAAGTTGCCGACAGGCAAGATGTGTTTAGTTGTATAAGTAACTAAATGCACTTAATATTTCAGAGGGATCTGAAATCTGGGGTTAATCTGAAGAGACTATTGCAGTGGGTTGCCATTGTGGAGAGGATTGCCAACCATTGTAGGTCTCTGAAGGTTGGATGCATTCCTTCGACGAACCATCGGCCGTGGAAGCCCTAGAAGCAATTCGAAGGCCAAGCCACACAGACATAGGCTGGACCTTGCTACCGATGGTGGAACCATACATACATACATACATACTTAAAGAATCAATGTGCAGCAAAATTCAAATAGTTTGAATGTTTTGAACCCTGAATGTTTAAAATTGGCAAAGAAACCAAACTTTGAACACACCTTGGATTATTGATATTTCGTTTTTATTAGCATTTCTTCCCAATCATAGACACTGATTTCCACCGCCAAACATAATATTTGCACTTTTCCCTGAAACCCAGCCAGTAAAATTGACCAATCGTTCGAAGCGTACGGCGAAAGATATCTGTAAAATAAATGTAATCAGGATACAAGAGTTATTCGACAAATAATGATTTCACCGAAACAGTTCACTATCCATGAGTAAGTCCGTGAATCGAAATAGACCGGCGTTAAAAGGACAGTCAAACGGAGGAATAGCCTTTGATTTGATGTACTCCAGTGTTGAATCCATGACCGCCAAATAACCACAACCATCTTCAATATAAACCGGTCGCGTAAAAGGCTGACAATGCTGCGTCGAGTTGCACATTTCGATCCTAATTTCGGCGCTTAAATTCATCCCCAAAGGCTCCCTCACTTCAATGATTCCACTCACCACATAGTGGGTGGTGTTGAGTTGTACAATTCTTGAGTCCGGAATATAGGTCCGGATGCCTTCCAAACCCTTGCACTGGCCCACTCGGTTCAGATACAGCGCACTGCGATGTCCTTCACTAAGCCCAGTTTGAATTCCGTTCAGACGAGCGTTTTTGGTGGGTAGTATCACGAAACTCCACAACACGGCAATGATCGTGACCCTTTCCAGTTGCATGATTAACTCGAACTAGAGTTTTAACTAACATTAACGATTGTTCCAGTGCCTATTTAACTCTCTAACATGGTTAAGCTCAACGAACCGAAGAATGGTTTGTCGTTATGATATTGATCAGTGATTGTAAATCAGAGAAAAGTTTTCGTCATTAAATCTATTTTAATTTAAAAAAAAAGTCACAGATTTCACATTTTTTTGTTTAAATTTTTGAGTTGTTCTAAAATGGAGCAAAATAGAAACATTTCATCCAATGAACTGTAGTAACAATTCGAAATGCTCAAAGTTAGGTGGACGGTTGTATTTTAAAAAAAATCTCTTAATTTTTTTATGAATCGTTAACAATTGTTTGAAAATTCTTTTTAACGAGTTTGAAATTATGCATGAGTTAGTTCGATTTAATGTTACTTTTTATTTGATTTTATTTTTTACTTTTATTTGTTCAATAAATCGATGACAATTTTTTCTTTAACATTCACGATGAACCATGTATTGACTACAGCAAAAAAAGTCACTGACCTATTTACTTACACGAAAACCTATTAAGTGAAACGAAAATGACAGATTGATTTTAATTTTTTTTTATCAAAAAGTTATTTTAAAAATAATAACAAATGTGGATGCCAAATGACTTAAAAATTCATAAAACGTCGAATGTAGATGATACAAAAAATTATTAAAAATTTCTATCCATTTAAAGCTTAGGTCTTTTAGAAATGGGACACTTTCTTCTGCGTTTAGCTCATTTACTAGTAATTGGACATTCTAAATTTTGGCAGCATTTTGCAGCCTGTGAAAGTACTCTCCGACATATATATATTTTTAAATTTGAAATCTAAAATTAAATCTCCAAAATTACGCGTTTTTTAAGATATTTACGATACAAGAGAAAAAGGAAAAAAAATTGCACAGTTTCTTTCAAGATCTAGCACTATCAAATTGATAGCTGACAAACCCGTTGATTATTCAGAGTTCGTAACCTAAGATCTATACTAATCGATTATACTTTAAGTACAATTGCATGATGGTTTTGCTTCGTTTTGTCAGATTTTGCCAGCAGGCATTTCATTGAAAACTCTTTTTAGGTTCTATTCAAATATTACGTAACGCGTTTAGGGGTTGGAGGGGGTGTTAGAGTTTGTTACGCTTTGTGGATTGTAGGGGGGTTGAGAATTACCGAAAATTGCGTTACGTAATATTTGAACGACCCCTAAATGGCTAAAAAATGATCAAGTTTTGTTAATTTCAAAACAGCTGTATTCAATAGATTGCCCTCAGTTTCTATTAAAAAGAGAAACATTGGACCGAAAAGTATCAGAAACCCACTAGAAATACAGATTAGACGAAGTATAAGTTGGAAAAATTGAAGAGTTGAAGTATAAAGTAGATTTTTTTCTTACAAAAAAGATGAATATATTTTTTAATTTTTTTCATGAATTATCATATTATTTTTTAATTTTTTTCATGAATTATCATATTATTTCTTTTACTTACTTCATAGAAAGTATTTCGATTAAACGAATTTAGTTTAGTTTCTTTATTCAGTTTTATGTATGGAAGAGTGGGGAATCATGGGCCACTTTTTTTCGTTGTTCCATAACTTCTTTATAATAAAAGATAAAATGAAAATAAAAAATGGTATGGTTTTCTAAGTTTTCAAGGTATCATAAGGTATTTTGTTATATTTTTAATAAGTTATTTTCCTCAAATTCTGACTGTTTGAAAAAAAGCAATGTTTTTTGGATTTTGAAAAATGGTGGGGAAAAGTGGGCCACCAAATCCAAATTGACCAAACAACATGCAAAGTTTATGAGTTAACCCAAAACTGTGATTTCCTAATTCATTTCGTTATTTTAAAGCAATTTCAGATGATGAAATAAAAAAGAGAGCTGTGTATGATCGCATAGATTCCAAAACCTGGCTCGCGAACGTTTTGCAAAATATCTTAAATAGGATGGACAAAATATTTTTCATAACTCTTCATTTGGCATAAGAAAACTTTACAGATAGGAAAAACGTATATTAAGTTCTGAATGTGTTTAAAAACATAAAAATATAGGTGGTTCAAGATGTGTGGCCCACGATTCCCCACAAGCTATGATTTGGAAATTGGTTGCGTTTGTGTGACTTATTGATGTTTCATCAAAAATTCCTTTTCCACGTGAAAGATCATGACAAAACTAAGATCATAAGCATATGAGCTTATTTTTGTTATGCAATTTTGGTTCCCCATCGATGAAATTAGCGGATGTTTTTTCAATTATGTAAGTACATTTTTCTAACTTTTTTTAGCTTGATAAATAAAAGAAGCATATGATGCGTATTTCAGTCAACAACATATAGAAATATATGCTCACGCAGAGCGACGACGATAACAGTTGGTTTGAGATTTTTATCTCAACACACATCTGAGATATTAAAAGTGGCCCACGTTTCCCCATGGCCAACGATACCCCACTCTCCCCTACATAACTTTTACATTTTTGATTTTATACTCCGCTGGTTACACCGTTTTAGGAGTATATCCTATGCTAGCTAAACCGATCTTAAATTAAAATGTATTTTTATAATGATTCCAGAATTAAATAATTATAAAACAAAATATTTACACAAACAAAACAAATCAAATTTTAAAATAATAAAATTTTACAATAATATTTAACAAACATGATGGTTTCTTAGATACACGCATTCGCAACTGTCCCATTTCTAAATGAACTAAACTTTAAAATTATTCTGAAACCTAGAATTGTTTCATCAAAAATATTAATTTACCGGTATGCCGAAATCAAACTCAACTGAATCAGTCTTGATTTGAATCTGAAGTCATATTATAAGTTTCAAGTGAAGCCCTGAATATGCATCTTCTTTTTCCTCAAATAAGAAGTTTAAATTCTAAGAGCAAGTTCACTGGTGTTGGGAAAAAGTGGTAGAAATTTAAACATTTTGAAAATTTTACCATGCAAAAATGTTTCCAAGATGCTGGGCGTTGTATTTTTTTACAACACTGTTTCTATTTCAGCCGTATGTGATAGAAATATTGCGCATGCTGCAGCATGCGAAAATACAACACGTGTTGTAAAAAAACGAGAAGGCCACAGATCTTGAAAATGTTTTTACATGGCAAAATTTTCAAAATGTGCCGTAAATGTCAAAATTTCTACCACTTTTTCCCATCACCAGTGAACTTGCTCTAATAGGTAGTATGGAGAGAAACTAGAAACACTGCCAGTATAGAGGTTCTTGATAAAGAATTGCTCTTCTGGAATTTTCGAATTTTGATCCGAAAAAATGAATTTAAAATTCTAGTTGTTTGTTTAGACGTCTGTGCGTATCTTAATTTATCGCGAGAAAGTGAAGTTCAATCGTACCGGTTTCAGTAAAAGTTTTTTTTTCTGCAAACAAACAACGTGAAGAGGCACTAATGGGGCCAGTTTTACGCCCTCTGAACCAACCGAGGAATTTGCTATTAAAGTTCAAAAGTTCTAATTGAATTCAACCAGCGGATGATGATCTAAAATGTCTCAGGATAAGTACCTAGTTTTGATTTATTTGAAAAGATTGTATTCACAAAAAGTGGCTTATTAGGGATAATTTTTTTTAATTTTTTTTTATTGACGAAACCATGGAGAGCAGAAATCTCAACTGGAAAAATTTCAGAAACATTTCCTGTCCTCTCTCAACTTATAGGTGACATTTGAAAGGAGCAAAAAAATTTTAAAAGCTCTCGAGTACCGACAATCTTGAGAAGTGTTGCCGATGTTGTTGAAAATTTAGAAAAAAAATATAACATTAAACTATTTGTGTATTGTGATCTTAAATTTGTTTATTGTCGTAAATCTTCGCTGTTTAAGCTGAATTTCATACAGAGACATCAGTATTTTTCCATTATTTAGTTTTCATAAAAGTATGCTCGAACATTTGTAAATAGAACTTTTTTTCGATTCAGTTAGGTTTAATCAATATTTCCAAATGGTCTATTCGGTGATTAAACCAATGAATGAGGGGCAGTAGGCGGAATAATAAGTTTTGTACTTTTTTTTAATTTAATGTACTGTGAAACAAAAGAAGAAGAAAATCTGCAATAAATCACAATCCAGTTTTAAGAATCTTCCCGTTATTATAAATGCAAGTACATATTTGAAATTCGAAACAAAATAAATGTCAAGCCACAAGACATTTCATTTATTAGAGCAATCTTTCTAATCCAATATGCTTGTAAGTTTCTATTATGTCATGAATCAGCATAGAAACTTCAAAGGAGACTATAATGATAGCTAAGCGTGAAAACAGTTAAGAAAATTAAATCAGTTATTTTTGTAGAAAAATAACCAAAATTATTGTCATTGAATCAATAACCAAGAAGACTTTAACTGTGTATCAGATCTCGCGGAAAATATAAATGAAATGATTTACCTATTTGTACTGAATGAATCAAGCAGCGTAGAGTGGAAAACAAACATGATAGCACTAAAGAATAATATTTTACATAAATCGATTTATAAAAGGAATTTTTCAAAAGTCGATGAAAATAATGAAATGAGTAAACAATCTCCAAGTTGTTAAATAAACTCCAACGAATAAATATTACATCCTTTGAGCTTATGAAGCAGTTTAACCTGCAAAAAGGAGCGTAGGATAAAAAGATTTAACATATTAGATCACACTAGTCAAAAGTGTCTCCTGATCACATCCTTCCCCCTAAATTTCCAACAAAAAATATTTGCTAGGATGCAGAGATGACCTCGGTCCTAAAGCGTGAATTTATGTCTTTCATCCCTTTCTCTGTTTTTCTCAACTATCTATTGACTACTAGGACGTGGTCGGCGCCGTTATTGACAATGAATGAGAGAGCATTAGTTCTGTGCATTGTGAATGAGCTGCTAATCCCAAGCACCATTCTTTTGACCTTTGAACACAATTGATGGCCTCGGTCAATCACGGAGTAGCAACCATTGGTGATGTAGAACTTGTTCTACTGAACCATGCCTGAAATCATGGTTTTCGAAATGCATTGATCATAACCGTTATGCTAATATGAACCAAATAATTTATCATAAAACTAGATGATTTAAATGAAAAGCAATGTGAACCTTTCCAACGAATATTTTTTGTTATAAACGATGAAGAAGCATTTCGGGTTCAATGATTGAAGGTGGATGTGAGTAGTCATTCAAGCTAAGCTAAGCTAAATAAGAAGTTCAAATTCTAAAATTCCGATTTTAATTATGGAATTTGAAACATCGAATTGAATTTGATATTTATTCACCTTTTAAACAAGATTTTTTTTGTTATTATCATTTGAAAACCAATTTCTGCAGTTGTTTTCCTTGTTTTGAATGTTCCGTTTTAATTAAAGAAAAACGTTCTGAATATCAAACTAAAATTCAATTCGAAAAACGAGTTCTTCAATCATTTGCTATATTTGGACATGGAACTTGATATTGATTTAGAACCTAGGTACTTGATGAGATATTTCGACTGGTTAGCGAACTCAGATATTGGTAAAAATTAGTTAATTCTAAAATTGAAATCAGACAGTTTAGGTTGTTTTAGACATCTTAATACATTGCGGACAAAATATCTTGTTTGTTCGCTTGGCACGCATGTACTTCTTTTCGAAGCATAACTCAAATGTTACAAATCTTAATAAAACTCTTTGCTACAAAATCGAACATATTAAGTCACTCAACGACACCAAATTTGTAGAATTCGGTCTAGCGGGTTTTGAGATATACATAGAACCCTTAATTTGGGTGTTTTTCGGCTTAGATTTTTTAGCGGTCCCTAATATGTTAAACTGAAAGCTTATCCCGAATCCGTATTTGTTTTTTTTTTATCTGGCCCGGTGTGCTTTGCTACACCTTCCAAAAATTAATGAAATTTATTTTAAATTTATTTGTTCTTAATTTGAAATTAAATTTCGATTTATTTACAGTGAGAGCTGCAGCTTATAATTCTAATTAAAATACAAAGAAGATTAAAATTTCTAAAATGAAATAAAATTCCTCAAATTATGCCAAAATTGTATGTATTGCCCAATCTAAGTTCCATTTCATCCAATCTTTTAGGTACCGGATTATTACTTCTGACACAGATTGGTTATCTTATTGTTATCATTTTACAATACAATTTTGGGTTTCAGTTCGTTTAAAATTTTATCTGTCGCTGTTACCTAATGCAGAAAGAATATTGAATTTGGTATGAATTTTGTTCAAGTCTTAAATCTAGTGCTCCATGTTCAAACATCAATCGCTCTGTCTAGTAAAAATAGCAAACATCAACAAAAACGACATGCCGGTAGCAGTGAGATTAGTGGAATTCCTGACTATCGCCACATTATTCATTCTGGTTTCAACGGGAGCCTTCCTGCTTTATTTCGCAGACAAAATTTTACTCATCTTCACATGGATCGTAACGGTAGGAAAATATGTTACCTTATAAAATTCTTACTAAACTGAATTGCTTACGAAACTTCTTTCCAGCCGATGATAGACATCATTCAAATCCTGCTGCTGTTTTTGCAATATTCATTCTTTTGGAGCACAAAACATTTGCTAAGATTTCTGACCTCGACCGGGTCCTGCGATCCTTCGAATCCGAAGAAAGGCTGTGATACGCCAATCTAAATTGGTATTATAAAATGTAGAACACGGAAATTTGTATTATGTAAATATATTTATTTTTATCTAACGGCTGCCTTAAATGTACCAAATGTTTCATTCATTCGTATGCAAACTTTTCGAATTATGGACATCATCGTCGTCAGGGCGTCGGCATGTTTTTCGTTAAGAATAACCTGGAAGTAAGAATTGATTTATCAAATTTGTAATGACTAGATGAATTTGGCCCGGAGATACTTACTAAAAAAATGAAGCAAACCATCAGCGGAAACAGAAGTTTGATGATAGTATTGATGATCCAGGTTGCAAAATACCAGAACACAATTGCGCACAGCACGAAAACGACGCAGGAAAACGTGTCATCCAAATTTTGAAAATATTCCTGACCCAGTTTGCTGAACGCTGACTTGAGGGCGGTCTGAAGAAATAAAAAAGTAAGAAAATAGGGTGATTCAATAGTTTCTTTTCAAATTTATTGATATTTAAATCTAGTAATAAATATTCTACTTTTTTCTATCGAATAGAAATATAATTTGGTTTCTTTTGAAAAGATTCAATAATATCCAAAAAAGGACACTTTGCTTTCTTTCTAAACTTCGGAAAGATTTCGTCATTTGAAATAAACTTCATAAATTCGATAACATTTTTGAACCGGTTCGGTTTTCCGGATATCTTAGGAAAAGACGGAATTTCACACTTACCTATCCATATTTCCCGCCAAAAGTTATCCAAAATCTTAAAACAAAATTGTAATATTTTTTTTCGTTTTCATAACATAGAATGAAACTTTTTGAGTGTGTAAATTGAAATGGAACCAAGAGCACATCAAATAAAATTTATCAAAAATCTTTTTCAGTCTGCTGATTTATTTGGATAGAAGTTTAATTTTCTCAGTGTTTAATCCTTTAAATTTCCCCTTGAGTCTATTAACTATCCGAATTTTGCTAAGGTTTTGATTCGAAATTCATGATATATCGTCCAGGGTTTGCTTGTAATATTCAACATTTCATTGTTTCTGATTCAGTTTTTTTTTCAAATTTGTAGTGTCAGAGTAATTCTTTGCTAAATCAGAAGAACCAAATATGTAAAATCTACAATGTTGATAGTCTTATATTTCAATTTATGAATTATCATATCATGCTATATGTATTTTATGAATAACTTTAAGAAAATGAATGAATATCAACAAATGTATGAATATCAACTTGCCATCATGAAATGTTGTTTGATTCATAACACCACTTAAAATAGTCATAAGATATTTAACTTTTCTTGAAGAATCTCATCTAAGGAATTAATTTAAATTTGAGCCCCTAAAAACCAAAAAGTAAAAGTGAAAAAAAACTTAAATTTCCTTATAATATATAAGAGAAAACGAACGAAAATTTAAAAAAAAAGGTCCTTTGGTACTGAGGGCCTCATTTGAGTTTTGCCTCTTATAAAACCAACTTAAATTCTTAAGAATCTTTTTAAATCAATCACTGACATTCACCCTTCTTTTGTGGACATCAAAAGTTAGTTTTTCTATTTTGATCGATGCATATAAGAAATTATATTTCGAACAAATAGCTGTTATAAAGCTAAAAAGTTTTTAAATCGTGCAGTGTTTTTGAAGCCTTCTTGACTTTTTCATGTGAACGTGTAACTACATCCAGAAATCTGAAATCGAATCCCATCGTTCTGGATGACAAACACAAGCATGATAAAAGATTCGATTTGTTTTCTAAAATGTTGTTAAATGAGTTTCAAAGCCTTTTTTGTTGCGAAACTTTACAATACTGATCGTTCCATAAAACAATCCCAGTTCAGTTATATCAACAAATCATTCAAAACAGATATAAGTTGTTTAAGGTTTTTAAGACAAACACATGAATTTCCCACAACATATGTACGTGAAAATTGATATTTACATTCGATCATCATATTCAGGCTTATAGTTGAATGATGTTAACCATGAATGCGGAAAAAATTACCTTGAATGTAAGCAACAACAGTGTGAAAAAATCTTATATATTCTTTATGTTTAGTTACCAACTTTTTAATTTTAACTCTCTTTGAACACTGATCAGATTCTCCAATTAATCCCTTGATAAAGCCTACAACTTTCAAGTGGATTACCACTTCGACATTCTACAAATCAATCGTTATTGAAAAAAAAAATTCGTGTGATCTGACGACTTCAGTTTAACTCGTCTCGATCAAGACCATTTAAACATGTTATCTATATTACATTGAAAATGTACTCACCATCATTGTGTCTCCTTCCATTTTTTTAATAATAGTTTGTGCTTTTTATGGATTTATGACTAATGACGTTTTTCACACTGAGAATTTTGAAAACAACAACAGAGTTTGACTACTGAATGTTTATTATGTGGCGATTAGTAATTCAGCGAGCACTAGATTTAACATGTTTGATTTTTATCAGTTTTTTTTTAAATAAAATTTATCAGTTAACCAAGAAACTCTTTTGATAAATATTTTTGAGCACAAGAACCGTCGTAAGAACAATCATAAATAACATAGCACTGATTAGCAAACAAAACAACAAAAAGCACCAGTCTATTTCTATTTTCTTCAAATATAAGTTATGTAATTTATGTTATCTAACTGAATTGGATTAATTTGTACATTGTCTTTACTAGGATCCAAAACCAGATTAAACTGCCATTTTTTAATCTTTTCACTGGCTTCGAACTTTCTTCGGTCGAGCGATAACTTGCAGCACAAAGCAGGAAACCATTCGTTCGCCAACCATACCGACAATTCGGGCATCCCAATAGGTGATTCCACTTCCGGGCAAAAATCGGGTGGTGTCATCTTCGACCGGCTGGTTTCGCACCGTATAGTTACCCTTGAGCAGTGGACAGCGAGCCTTAGGCCTCACATAGGAAAGATAACTTCCATAGATGGTGTCCGAAGCGGCCAGCAGGGTGCAAATATCGGAATCGGCTATGTTGTCCAGAAACGGTCGACAGGTGGCCGAGGGTCGAAAATCGTCACAATTCTTAACCGTTACAGAAGCTTTCCATCCATTTGGAAAATCTTCGTGGAAGTAAACGTCTCCACTAACCAGGGTCTGGGTTTTGTTGTACTGCGTAACTTGGAAGTCTGGCATGAAAACGGGAAGATCTTTCTGATCGACACACTGACCAATGCGATGAATAACCAGTCGCTTCTGAACCCCGATGCTGCCGATAGTTCCCAATATGTCAATACTCAGAGCAGCGGACATTATTGACACTAGAACAAATAAAGTTTGAAGACCCATTGCCGCGTACCTACTAAAGTAGCATGAATATTGGAAAGCCATTTATTTTCAAATGTCGTGTCGTGATGTCTGTAATTATTCAGTTTAAATAGCCGAAAGTTATAATTATGAATTTCGTAACTATTCAAATGATGAAAATGCATACTACTCGAAACAAATGCAACAGCTTAGTTGACGATATTATTTGCTCGCTCAAAGACAACAAGACATGGAGAACAAACTCGACGACCTCACCTAAAGCTTCAAAGCAGCAGGTCTCAAAGCCAATGTCGGAAAGACCAAGTCGATGGAAATCAACACAGAAAATCGTTCCAATTTCGTGGTAGCTGGTCAACAGGTTGAGAAAGTGGAGTGTTTCCAGTATCTTGGCAGCCAGATAACGCCTGATGGTGGTACAAAGAAAGACATCGAAACCCGGATCAGATAAGCCTGATTTCCGGATCGCCAGCAGTGGAGATATTTTATCTCAGCCCTATGCGTCGGTCAATCGGCGCCGGACCCTTAGGGTAGGGTAAGAAGGACTGATTGAATATGTGAGTGAGTGGCTTTACTAGTAGGGCATTACATCTTTTCAAATGCACAAAGGTATTCCATCTTTTCCGGTTGAGGTAGAAAATTTCAAATTGCTGATAGCATCAAGAATCATTTCTTCGGTAATAGCGACGTCAAGGTCTAACAAATCTCCGGGTAATAGTGTGACGGCTGCATTGTTTTGATCTGTACTTAAAGAATGGATCGTAAAATGCACTGGAAAAGTCACAGGCTGTGTGCCGAGTGTGACAAAACGTGGTGTGACTGGGCACCTTGGTACCAGTGCTCAGTTGCAAGAGGGAGGGTCGGAACGTGTATCGGGTAGTCGCGACCCCGATATGCGGGACGACCAAATGTTTGAGCGGGTTTCGATCCATCTGCCTTTTGGGGAGGTTCCTGGCCCCGATTCGCGGATACGATTGACTAACGACAGACAGAGGGGCCTTGTGCCGTAACATGTGGCGCCCAGTGGATGGGCCTCAGGTTGAGTCTCGAAGAGTCGGTGTGTGTGGTTATCTCCAGACCCGAAGAGAGGCGAGTTGTTCTCGTCTCGAATTGGGTCAAGAGACGTACTGAACGAGGGCCCTCGAGACACGAGGAGAGATGGGTATTGACGCCTCAATTTGTGTCAAGAGGAGGAATGTGAGAGGATCTCGAGTCACGAGGAGAGGCGAGTTGTTCTCGTCTCGAATTGTGACAAGAGGCCGTATGTGGGACTCGAGTCACGAGTAGCGGCGAACGGACTGCCAACCCGTGAGGCGTGAATCGTGACAAAGAGTGGATGACGATTGCTGGTGTACGTACAAAAACGAGTATTTGCCGTGGAGCGCATTGCGCGAGTATGGTCTCCAAGTCGGGTATAGCCTTCGTTGCAGGTCCGAATGGGAATTATGGCCAGAGGCCCCAGGTGGACTTTATGGCGTAGGGGTACATAGTATCATGAGTCGTCCAATTGCACCCATGAACCCAGAGTAGCAAACTGGGGGGACGCGGTGGCTCGCCGTGCCTTGGAATGCAATCCGTAAAAAGGATTTGCCACCTGGGTGATCAACTAATAAAAAAAGACTACGATACTCTGCATGTAATGTCATTCTACTTTTTTTTTCCTTGTATTGGAGAGCCCACTGCGACCAGTAGTTGATCTATTGTGGTATTTACCCCGCGTTACTATATGCTTTCATGTTCACCTGGACTATTGATTGGAGTGACAGTTGATTGCTGACTAAGCATTTTATCCCAATCGGGTATGATATCAAAGATGTATGATATAACCTTTTTAGGGCTGATATGCAACCATATGTCTTGTGCGCTTATTAACTTTGCCCCAAGTACTCGCTCTCTCCTATTTAGGAGGGCGCAGCAGTTGCATAGAAGATGCTCTGCAGTTTCTTTTTCGAACCCGCAGAACCGACAGTCATCGTTTTGAATTTTTTTATCCTTTTGAGATGCTGTTTTGTTGGACAATGTCCGGTCAAGAGACCTGTGTAAGTACTTAACTCGTGCTTACTTAAGTTCAACATGTTTTTGGAGAGTCGTGCGCTTGGTTCAATGAATCTTTTTGCCTGAGTTGCTCCCTCCGCTGTTTTCCAGTTGGAAACAATAGTGGTGCTTTCCCAGTTCTTGAGCATAGTCAGGGCACTTCTCGATACTCCGCAGAGAGGTTCAGGTCCAATCAACAGTCCCTGAGATCCTTCCTTAGCTAGTTGGTCTGCTTCTTCGTTCCTTAGGATACCGCAGTGGCCTGGTACCAAGAATAAAGATACTCTGTTCCTTATGGCCAGGTTTCTTAGTGCAACTATACACTCCCAAACTAGTTTGGAGTAACATGTGAACGTACTTAGTGCTTGAAGAGCAGCCTGGCTGTCAGAGAATATGCAGATACTTGTGTACCTGTAACCCCTTTTCAAACAGGCTAAAGTGCATTCTAGAATTACTTGAATTTCGGCTTGGAATACTGATGGCCAGTTTCCCATAGGAATTGAGATCCTGAGTCTAGGTCCGAAAACCCCTGCCCCAGTTCTATTATCCATTTTTGACCAATCAGTGAAGAATAGGATCGATCTGGGAGGAACCGCAGGTCCACCTGACTCCCACACGTCCCTATCATTGACAGTTACATTGTATGGTATGTCTAGGTTAAAAATGGGCTCCATCCAGTCATCATTTTTCACAATGAGTGAGTTTAATTTAAATTTCTTTAGGATTTGGAAGTGTCCTGTAAGATCTCCTTCATAGAGCGTTTTGTATTTGGAGAGTCTCAAGGCACTGCGTTCCGCCGCTAACTCATCGAATTGATATAGAGTCAGAATATCTAGTAGTGCATTTAGAACCTCATTCGGTGTGCTTCGCTTTGCGCCAGTTATAGCTAGCGTTGCTAGTCTTTGAAGCCTCGCTAGTTTTTTTTGGACTGTAATTTGCATAGTTTTGGTCCACCATACTAAGGAGGCATACGAGATTTTGGGTCTTATAATAGCTGTAAATATACAGTAGATAATTTTCGGCTGTAGTCCTCATTTTTTCCCTACTCCTTTGAGGCAGACCCATAGAGCTGTTGTAGCCTTAGCGATTACATGCTCTATCTGTGGGTTCCGTGATAGTTTTGAGTCTAGTACTATGCCTAAATATTTCACTTGTGATTCGAGGTTTAACACTTCCCCATCTAATGTTAGAGGTTTTAGTGTAATTTTTCGTCTCCTAGTGAAGGCTATCACAGTAGTTTAGGAAGGGTTTATGTTCAGTCCCCCTTCCCTGCACCAATAGTGCGTAGTTGAGTGCAGTTTGCATTCTATTAGACAACACATTATCATGTTTTCCTCGAACTATATTCTACTTGGTGACTTTAATCAATCGCATCACAACTAATCTGGATTCCTGGCCAAAGAAACAGCATGGTGTTAGATTCCGCTTCAGTGATAAATACAGCTAGTGCTTCACTCTTGGATGGAATAACATTGAATGGAGTGAGTCAACGAAACGGGATATGAAACTCTCAAAATCGTACGCTGGATTTGGTTTTCTCGGATGATTCTATTTTGATTAGCCCCATAATTGAAGCCAGCCATGTCGTTGTCCCTATAGACGTGTACCACCCTCCTTCGGAGTTCGAAATTTCTTTCACGTGTCTCATCGCTTTTGCTGAGAATTTCGATGCATCAGCTCGTGACTTCAATTGTGCGGATTTTGATACCATGAACCGTGTTCTTAGACGTAGAGGTGGCTTTCAGTGCATTAAGCGCAATTCTGGATGACGCTTTTGAGAAATGCTCACTTGAAGCGGCTGAAAAAGATACGTTTGAAATTGCTGCGGAAGTTTAGTAACTCCAGATATCCATTCGTCAAAAGCTAATCGAACGCTGCGACTAAACGATACCGAATATACAATCGAATTTGCTATCACCTTTATGTGGATCGTACTCAGAATGAGCTTAGTCGCAATCCAAAAAGTTCTAGAAATTTGAGAACTACAAACGGGAGGAGTCCGGGCTTCCAGCCATACTCCAATTAAACAATCGTATTGCCAAGTCACCTGCTGAAAAATGTTATCTTTTTGCGATGCACTTCGCAAGTATTTTTTTCAGATAAGTCTACCAGTCAATCGAACGCAGCTGTAACACGACTACCTGTCGATGTGCTCGATCTGAATGTTTTTGCTGTTAACGAGGAAATGGTTTTAGAGGCTATCATTAATTTGAAGAATTCCACTTCAGCCGGACAGGATGGAATACCGGCGTGCGTAATGAAAAATTGTCGCAATGTACTGGTGAAACCTCTTACGCGTATTTTTAATCAGTCTCTAGAACATCAAAAATTCTCTGCCATCTGGAAAAAATCATTTATGTGCCCAGTGTACAAAAAATGTGACAAACAAGATGTTCTTAACTACAGAGGTACATCGCTAGCTACCTGCTCGAAGGTATTTGAGAGGATCATCAACGATGCTTGCGGGAACTGGATCTCTGAGAACCAGCATGAATTTGTTCCTAAACGCTCGGTAACTTCAAACCTGATGGTTTTTACATCCTTCTGCATATCAAATATGGATGGCGGCAAACAAATCGATGCGATATATACCTACCGATATTTCGCCGGCATTTGATTCAGTAAACCACGATATTCTCCTGAAAAAATTGCATCAATTGGGGGTTTCCGAACGAATGTGTGCGTGGATCAGAAGCTACCTAACGGATCGTCGATTGGCTGTTAAAATTGGTTTTGCTGAATCCTCTGACTTTAGTCCAAAGTCCGGGGTACTCCAAGGTAGCATTTTGGGTCCTTTATTGTTTACGCTGTTCTGTAATGACATCAATTTGTTGCTCACTGGGTGTGGAGTTCTGCTGTATGCGAATGACTTAAAAATATTCTTAGTCGTAAACAGTCAACCTGACTGCTTCGAGTTGCAACGCTTCTTAGACACAGTTGTGAACTGGTGCGCCAACAATTTACTTGTTTTAAGTGTTGCGAAGTGCCTTTGGGCGCAGGAAAAATCTTTTTGTGTATAATTACAATATTATGTTGCATCGTGTTGAGGAGATTAAGGATTTTAGCAATTTGTTGGACAGTCAAATGACTTTTAAGCGGCATTACTTTGTGGTATTCGAGAAGGCCAACCGGATGCTGGGATTTATCATACGCTTGAGCAAAGAATTCACAGATTCGGTCGGCTTGCGAGCTCTGTATTGCTGTCTGGTGCGATCAATACTGGAATCCGCGAATCCGGTATGGTGGACAGCGCGTTTTTGAAGCAATTCAACGTCGCTCGTACGTTACGCTCTTCGAGAGCTACCTTGGGAGAATCCTTTAAATTTACCGCCCGTAGGCACAACGTTGTGCCCTGCTTGGACTTCATACGCTGTCGGATTCTCGTTCCATCGGTCAATCGCTGTTCGTGGCAAAAATTCTTCGGAACGAGATTGACTGCTCCTGGCTACTTTCTCGCTGTAATATTTACATATGCGCCAGAACGAACTCTACGAAATAGAAACTGGTAATCTCTGGAACCGAGAAGTACGCATTATGGCAGCAACGACCCTCTTCGTTCAGCAAAAGTATGCTCCTTAAGTTATTAAACTATCTTTGCCTTTAATGTATCCACTTTAACCTTTCGACGCCGTATTGAATCTGAATTAAGTGATCATGCATCTTAAATTGAGTAAAACTATCATGCTTTGTACAACTGTTGGCGAAGCCCCTCGTAAGCTGGATGAAAATGAGATGTGAGTCCCAGGCTCTCGTATTTACATAGTTGTTTAGAATGTAGCAAAAGCGGAATGTCATTATGAAAAATCTGTGAATTTGGAAAAACGTGTTCACAAAGTAATAGTTTGACAAATCTAGGATTTATTAGAAAATCCAGTTTAAAACCGGATATATTCAGTTATATTTTCTGTATGAAAGTGTAGGTAATCGAAAGAATTTATTCAAGTGTTATTTTTACCTTAACTTTAACCTTTATAGTTGGAAATTTTGGCCACAATTTCTGTAACAGCAAGTCGTGAAAAATTGTCATCTGTTCTAACAGATTTTGGTAAGATTTCTACCAAAAATAAATCTTAGTTAAATTTATTAGTCAGATCTAGTTAATCTTACATTAAAATCTATTAGGAAGCGCTGATTGACCCAAAACGACTCATCTGAAAATTAGAGATATAACCTCAATCTACATCCGCTGGCATTTCCGTTATTACAAAGGCACTTAAATGTAAGTTTCTGAAATCTATTATTAATTAAGTTCACTATACTGCAAAATTATAAAATTTTAGCTTTGAAGCAACTTGCTATCAAAATAAGTGTTGCTTATTTACTGCCTTGATCCGAACAAATCTTCAAAGATTTAATGATCATGAGCAACATGGATGCAACCAGCGGTCAACCGAAAGTATCGGAAAAGCAGTACAACTGCAAAATGTGTAGCCTTCCTGACTCTGCAGGCAATCTCGTCGGTTGTGACACTTGTGAAGCATGGGCTCATTACCAGTGCGCAGGAGTGACGGATTCTATTGCAGATCCGAATCGTTCGTGGAAATGCGAATCTTGTAGAGCCAGCCGGGAGAAAAATAAGTCTCAGCAAAGTCAGGCAGCTTCTTCAATTCATTCCAGGAGTAGTAAACGTTCGGCGAGATCCGAACTAAATCTGCAAATGCTCCAGGAGCAAAAAGAGCTTCAACTTAAAGCCCTTGCTGAGGAAGAAGCAGCTATTAAGGAAAGTTCGAAAAAGGAAGAAGAGTTGAGGAAAAAGAGGGTTCGTATTGAGGACGAATTCATTCGGAAGAAGTACGGCAGTCTGAATGACTTTGCGGAAGATGGCGACAGCAGAAGGAGTCGAACGAGTACCCGAGCAAGCAGCAAAAAGGTTGTTGATTGGTTACCAACTGTAGATCCAAAAGTAGGAATAACTGAATGGGAGTTACCACGTCAACCTCAGCTTGGCCGAGCCAAATCGTATTCGACAGCAGATGAAATTGGACAACGAAATGTAGCACCAGTAGTTACCTTCAATGAAGCCCACGTAGCATCAGCTGAGCATCAGTCGGAGAGCCATATTATTAACAGCCGTATAACTCCCGTTTCCGCATCTACTCCACAAGCAAGAAAGTTTCCGGATATTCAAGTTCCCCTTCCAATTAGAACACCCAAAATTGAACCAATTCTATATTCCAATATTGAAGCTGGACAGCAATTTTGTCCCTTCACTGAACACCAGCCAACAACACAATTCTCCGGTGCAGTTGAGGAGATGAGACTTATCCAGACTAATCGCGAGCCGATTATGGCTACCTTGATTTCGGGAACAGCTGTCGGCACCAAACCAAAGTACACAGGAGCCATTCCAAAAACCACTAGATTTTACACAACCATCAACAGCTGCCATCGGAAAAATACACCGTCCGAAACTATCCATAGTCGACACTTTTGGCCGGAATACACCAACAACAAACCCTTTTCCAACATTTTCGCTAAGTCAGCCCACTGTGACACGTAATAACACAGTACCACATTCCAGTTTAGGAGATATGGAATCAATTTTATCGTCTGGTTTGAGAAATATTTCCTTAGGACCACCAAACACGACTGTACGTTCCACAGCTGATATGATGATAAGCACCACAAACGAACTTGCGCAAAAATCCGTTAATTTTGGATTAGCCACTCCTCAAGCCTATGCTGTTCTTCCCGAAGTGAATAGAGCAAATATAGTACCATCGTTTGCTCCCAGATCCTCCCAAGAGATGAGCTCCCATCAGCAGTGGACTAGTAGTCATCAAGGAGAATTTGATATGGGACTACCCGCCAATTCGACACAGCTCGCTAGTAGATATTTCTCACCTAATCCGAATCAAATTCCACTATCACCGCAAATTGCTACTAACAATCCCAGCAGCCGAAATGCCCAATTGCCATCTCCGAGTATGGCCGAATGGGGAACACACACGCACAGTTCCATCCACTTCGCAGCACCTACGAAAACTCAGCTAGCAGCTCGGCATGTGATGTCTAGAGACTTACCACACTTCTCCGGTGACCCACATGATTGGCCGTTGTTTTATAAGTCGTTCTGCAACAGCACAGCCGCATGTGGACTTTCAGATGTCGAAAATCTGGATCGACTGCAAAAATGTTTGAAAGGTCGTGCTCTTGAGGCGGTGCGAAGTAAACTATTGATCCCTGACTCAGTTCCTCAAGTGATGAATACCCTCAAGATGTTGTTCGGACAGCCTGAGATTATTCTCTTTACTGTCCTGAAAAAGCTCAGAGAAACCCCCGGGCCGAAATACGAAAATCTCCAGTCGATTATAACGTTCGGGTTAGCAGTTCAAAATGCTGTGGATCATATGGTAACTGCAGATCTGACTGACCATCTTTTTGATCCGATGCTGTTGTATGAATTGGTAGTAAAATTACCAACTCCATTGGCAATCGAGTGGGGTCGTTTCAAACGGCAGCATAACTTCGTTAACCTGGCCGTTTTCAACAAGTTCATGTCTGAGCTGGTAACCGTGTCTTCCGATATTAGTATTCCCATCCCAGTCTCTAAAGAAAAACATGCTAAGAGCTTTTTGGAGAAATCGAAATTGTATGTGCACTCTGAGAATAGTACCATCACCAGTGACCAAAGCTCCAGCCAGGTCTTGAGAGGAAAGCACACAGTTAAAACTACCGACCCTAAAGCTCAAATTGAGAAAACATGCGTCTATTGCCAGAATCCATCACACGAAATCGCAAAATGTCAAGAATTTATATCTCTGGATCTGGACAGGAAATGGTTCTTCGTTAAGCAGAAACATCTTTGTTACCTCTGTTTAGTTCCACACAAAAGATGGCCTTGTAGATCCGGTAAGGAATGTGGCATTGGAGGATGTAGGTTACGACATAATGTTTTACTGCACGCCGATCGAAACAGTACCAACAATAGCAACATCTCCACTAGTGATAGCGCTCTCGCTCAACAAAACCATCATCATTCTTCTACATCATCTGCCCTTTTTCGATACTTACCGGTTATCATTGAAGGCGGAAACAAATCCATCGAAACCTTTGCCTTCCTTGACGACGGTTCGTCCTCCACGCTTTTGGAGGCCAACATTGCGAAGGAACTTGGTATTGAGGGTACCAAGGAGACCCTATGGCTTAGCTGGACAGGTAATGTGTCACGCGAAGAAAAGGGTTCGCAGCGAGTCTCGGTTTCAATTCGTGGTAAAGGGTGTAAAACACGATACGAAATTGGAAACGTCCGAACAGTGAGTCAGCTAAAACTAACCAGTCAAACCATCGATTACGAGGATTTGCAAAAACGTTACCCGCACTTGAAGGGATTACCTGTGATGAGCTATGCTGCAGCAACACCAGGTATCATAGTGGGACTCGAACATGTCAGCTTGTTGACCCAGCAAAAGGTGAGAGAAGGCGGACAGCATGATCTCGTTGCCGCTAAGACACGGCTTGGGTGGTGCATCTTTGGTAAACAAGGTTCGCTAGTGAAATCCTATCAACAACTTCACGTACACAGCGATTTAGAGAATGAGAATAAAAAGTTTCATACTCTTTTGGGAAAATTCTTCGGAGTAGAGGAGGCGTTTGTAAGCATCAAGCTAGAATCAAAAGAGAATAAGCAAGCACTAGACATTCTTGCCCGAACCACACGACGAGTAGATGGGCACTTCGAAACAGGATTGCTGTGGAGATTTTCAAAACCAAATCTTCCTAACAGCTTCCCTATGGCAATTCAAAGAAATCGATCTCTCGAAAAGCGCCTATGCAAGAATGATTCTTTGAAAGCAGCTGTGTTCTTTGAAAGCAGCTGATTGAGTTATTTCAATAACAACAAATTGACATGACATTCAATGACACCAAAGAAGTCAATTACCACAAGACATGTATTTGTCGGTTTAACGATTATTTACCAACATTCAATAACTAGAATCGCTTTTCAGACATATGTAACTAAGAGCTTTAGGAGTGGAAATGAGTTCAAACCAAGAGCCCCTCAACAGGATAGTTTTTTTTCCAAACGTAGCCCTGAATGAGCAACAGGTTCCGAGGAATTTCCTGTTTACCAAAACAGATTGGCCGAAAATGGCCGCTTGTTTACGGATAAACAATTCCGCCTGACCCCTTCCCCCTTCCGAAGCTGCTCACCAGCCATAGTAAACAATCAACAATGAGTGCCCGCACATGATTCCGGCCACGTGCTTTTGCACGTGCTTCCAGCACCTGTGGATTGTTTACTATCGACTGACAGAGTACACCAAATTCCGGACATGCTCAGTGGGGCTCTGTCTGCGCAAGACTGACCGAAAATGGAGCCCGTTATCCCAGCTCGATGAAAAAGGTCCCCTCGGTCGTTTCTGCCTATAGGAAGAGTGAAAAAATGGACGCCATTGTGGGACCTGCTGAGAAACTGTGAAAGAAAATTGTCCAAAATGGCTGAAATCGGGTTCAAAAGTTGGTAAAAGTGGAAAAGTTCGCGAGTATTCGTCGGTACGCGTTCTTTAGTGATAAAATTTGCCAGTGCAAGTTGTTTTTCAGGGAGGGAAATCGAATTTTCTTTCTGCCTGGGTTCAGAGAGTTCCTGCCTTTTGGGTGGTTTAAGCTCGGTCGACCATTTTCTTTCTTCCGTCTCGACGAGGGGAGGAAGAAAAGCCTAGAAAAATTCTGTATGTGGTCCAGCAAGATCACTCCGGACGAATGCAACACACTCGGCCAGCTGCTAGTAGCTCGTAGGACATTGCTGGATCTCTTGGTAGCCAACGGAGACATCTTGATCCCCGTGTACCATGTACATAAGAAATAGCTCGAGAGGTTTCGTCGCTTTTTTCGTTCTGGTTATTTTCGCAATCTCAATTACACGTAGTGCAGATGAGCCAACAACAATCAAGTTTAGCACGTAAGTTTGCACATGCATGAGAATTAAAGACCTCGGGGCGTCCCTCGATGACCCAGTTCTGGTTTTTCCTTTTTCCGATTTTTCAAAAAACCCTTCCAGTGTCCAAGGATGGGCAGCAAAGCTAGGCGGAGAACTAGCATCGTTAGGAGATTTTATAACTAGACGGAAGGATGTAGAAGATGTAAGTATAAAGTGAAAAGAACAAAAAAAATCTCTCCCCAGAATGACACATCACGATATCGATTTTTCCCGAAACTAGCTGTTGTAGCGTGCTTGTTATGTTTGTGTGTGGCGTGTGGTTAAAGGGACAGCAGCATGATTTCATTCACAATTTTCGGGAACAGTCGGGTAGCGTGATGTGGCACATGATTCATTCATACACCGATTAACACCCTCTAATGGTTGCATTTGTCTGTTCTCGATTGCAGAGTTTTAAACAAGCACAAGTAGCTAGCAAAAATGGACAAAAAATTGTGGAAGAGATGGCAAAAGATCTCAAGTACATGATGGATGCGAAAGTGAGCGCCGTTAAGGTATGTTCGAACTGATATCGTCGTGTGTCTGTTTTATGCTTTCACTTTTAGAGGGATTATCGATTTTTTTAACGGATGTTTGCTAGTTGTTAACATTGAGTCATTATGTTGCAGGAAAAGTTTGTATTCCAAATGAATAGGTGTGAGGTCATCTTCAAGCGCTGTCTATCTATTGTCATACGTGACGTCTAAGGCAAATGAGAGTTTATTTTCACATATTTTCAATTCATTTATTCGCGCGAACACTTGTCTTAAATATGTTTTAATCATTTCTCCATGTATCCTTTGGTTTGAATATATAAGACCATCTGTAACCGTGGTTTATTCTTGGATCAATTTTATACAAGAATTGGACCAACGAAATTAGAACCAATCCACTGAAAAAACTAACAACCACTCTCGTATTCCATTGACTGTTAAACAATTTAGAACAGCTTTAAATTGGGTAAAAATCTCATCAGTTTTGGAGCTATCTTTATACAAGTTCTAAAAAAAAGTTAAGTGGAAACTGATACAATGGACTACGGATGCGGTTGCATTGGTTGGACTTAGGGCCTAAACCGGCGCACAATGGGAAAAAAGTGCATAAACCGCAAATACATTCAACAACTTCCCTCCTACATGAAACAAATCTATGCAAATATACTTTCCTTTAGTGAAAATGTGCGGAAAATCAATTGGACATAGTTTCAGTCGCCGCACGAGCTTTAGAATGGATGTATAGTGCCTTTTTAACCCCTAATTCCCCTATATTTTGTAAACAATCCAGAAAAAAAATGATTTGGACTAGAAAATTTTGAACAAAAATAGACTTATCTTGTGTGATCTTTTCCGAGAGATCAAATGAAGGCTGTTTGA
>NC_073693.1:88528484-88553484 GCF_029784155.1 Uranotaenia lowii
ATTTCCACTAACTGAGCGTAGTACTTAGAGTACAACACGTCGTTGCACAAATTTTGATTCATTTCCACCAGTGGGAGACTTGCACTTTTGTTTTCACTTATGATTGCCTACACTTAGGTTACACTTTATTTATCGTTGCCATTTTGGCACACCGAAACACTTTGAATGTTTTTTTTCAGTCCGTTCTCCCCCCGACGGGAGAATTTACAATTGATAGGCGTCGTTGCCTAAACCTGAAGTGATCGCACGTGCGATCACGTCGAGGTCACCAATGGTCCAGGCAGAAAAAGCCTGATTAGAAATTAAGGTAAAACCCCGCTCCCGCAAGGGTTTAACACAGAAATGTCATCGGAACAGAAACGCGACACAACGGTTAGAGAGACTTAAAAAGACTGGAATTTATTTTACTGTATCATACAGAGTTGTTTAAAGTTTGCTGACGCAGCTTCGTCGCTGCGCCCTCCAGTTGTTTCAGGCGTCGCGCATTCCTGCGCCAACGCCAGACGATGACGATGATGATCGCCGCGATGATGAACAGGGCGTCCACAGAGTAGCCCACAATGTTGTGAGTGGAGATGTTATTCTCCACGGCGACTTCGGGTGGCGATTCCCTTGTAAACGGCCACATCTCGAATTGCGTCTCAGGTTTCTGGCTGCTATTCACGAAATGAATGCAACATTGTTGCTGCTGGGTTGGCTGGGTGCGCGAGCTCGGTCGTTGAGTCCGCGCCATCGTTGATAGCACATTTTGTGCTGACAAATTTGATGTTTGTTATTTCGACCACAGTTTGGTCTTACTGTTTCCTATTTTCCTTCGCGGCAAGTAGCACATTAAGTGCTGACGTACCACTTCGGATGTTGTGGTAACTTCTGCAGCTATGCAGGGTTACCTTAACCGCTCCAGAAATAATTTGTAATAACTGAACTCTGATGTTGGTCCTTTAATCTTATACTCCCTTTTCAACTTCTACCACATGATTGTTTACATGAAGAATGTTATGGTATTAGTTAGAGTGCCTATAAGAAGAGTAACGCCAATGTCAAATTTAGAATAGCGGGTGAGCTGTCAGTGTCATTCCAAACGAACAAATGACCTGTCAAATTCAGCATGAGAAGAAAAATAAATTGCGAGTATTGTGCTCATTGTGTTTTCAAAAGAGCAAAATGTTTGTAACTGTTTTTATCCCTTTGCTCGATTACAGTCAGTAAATTCATTATAATTTCAATGTTTTTATGATCGCCAATTATTTTATTGATAACTAGCTGACCCGGTAAACTCCGTTTTACCTTCTAAAGTGTAAATCGTATTAAATGTTTAATTTTATCTACACGTTCTTAACTGCATCGTGCTCGCGAATAGATTCTTATGAAAATCGTAAAAAATAAAGTTGAATTTGTATTGGGACCACCTTCCATAAAAAGTGAGATCCTTGAAACTATTATACAAACCATCCCAGACCCAAAAAACCCTCGGGTACCAAATTTCACTTCATTCCGACCGACCATTCATACGTGATGTTGTTACAAAGAAAACGCCTCCATTTTTATATATAAGAAGATGTAAAGAGATAATTTTGTATGGGGACCCCCCTTTCATCAAAAGTGAGATTTTTGAAACCATTATACAAACCATCTCTGACCCAAAAAACCCTCGGATACCAAATTTCACTTCATTCCGACCGACCATTCATACGTGATGTTGTTACAAAGAAAACGCCTCCATTTTTATATATAAGAAGATGTAAAGAGATAATTTTGTATGGGGACCCCCCTTTCATCAAAAGTGAGATTTTTGAAACCATTATACAAACCATCTCTGACCCAAAAAACCCTCGGATACCAAATTTCACTTCATTCCGACCGACCATTCATACGTGATGTTGTTACAAAGAAACGCCTCCATTTTTATATATAAGAAGATGTAAAGAGATAATTTTGTATGGGGACCCCCCTTTTATCAGAAGTGAGATTCTTGAAACTATTATACAAACCATCTCTGACCCAAAAAACCCTCGGATACCAAATTTCACTTCATTCCGACCGACCATTCATACGTGATGTTGTTACAAAGAAAACGCCTCCATTTTTATATATAAGAAGATGTAAAGAGATAATTTTGTATGGGGACCCCCCTTTCATCAAAAGTGAGATTCTTGAAACTATTATACAAACCATCTCTGACCCAAAAAACCCTCGGATACCAAATTTCACTTCATTCCGACCGACCATTCATACGTGATGTTGTTACAAAGAAAACGCCTCCATTTTTATATATAAGATTGATAGGATTGATATTGATAGGATGTTTTGCAAACTACTGCCGAAAAGAGTTTGTCCTGCTGCTATTCTATTTTGCTCAGGTCATCTTCTTCGAGAGTAAAGTCGGCAATCTGTGGAACGCAATCGTACACTGGGACTGCCGTACGTCGCCGCATAATTTTTCCTTTGCCTCAAGCAAAATTTACATCCTCCTGCAAAAAGTGAAACTGTTTTTCGCAAATATTTAGTTAGCTCCTTATTTTTCAACGATTTTTACTTACGCTGCACACTCGACAACTAGTTGTAATTTCGAAATGATCTGGGAATCCACAGAACTTTTTCCATGCAACTTGCAGGTCTTCATCCGCTGGAAATTGAAAGAACCCAATGTTCTTGAATCCCGGTGTTGTTTTATTTGTGCAATATTTAGCAAAACACTTCATTGTTTCGAACAAATTCTTATGCTTTCTCACTAAAACTAAACGCAATAAACCACTAAACCGACAATCAAAGTACAACGAAAAGTAAACAAAAGCATCATTTCGCAAAAGTCACTTGAAGGCTTAAACTGAACCAGTGTTACCAGCTGTAAATTTAATTGTTTCCAAAGACATTTATTTTGTTTGGGATAGAATGTCGTCACTCTCCTTATAGGCACTCTAGTATTAGTGAGTGCGAGATTTTTATCTGTCAAATAAGATTCTCGCAGAAGTCTAAAAATTCAAGCAATTGACAATAACACCCACAATTCAGCCTCTGTGCCAATGGCGGCATCATTGGTACAAGGCATCATTGGTACAAGAAGATAACGCGACCGATGCTGATTCGATTTGCTCCCACCGGCATTAACCTCCCAAGTGACCCGAAATGCGTATGTCTGAAAGAAACAAAATAAAAACGAATTCACGTCCCTCCCTATCGCATCACAAGACGAAGAAGGATAGAAATAAATACCGGGCAACACCAGGCAGCCAGCGAACCGAGCACTGTGCTTGTGCATGTAGCAAAAGCAACAACAAAAACATCCTTCTAATTAAATCCCTTCAATCCACCGTCAAACAACCACGGCCAAGCTGTGCGTGTGTATGCAGTAAAAGCAACAAAAAAAACATTGCTTCAATTCAATCTACCGGCAAACAACCACGGCTAAGCTGTGCGTGTGTATGTAGCAAAAGCAACAACAAAAACATTCCTTCGATTCACCGGCAAACAACCACTGGCCAAGCTGCCCGGCTTTAGCAGCTGTGTATATGTAGCGTGTGTATGTAATAGCAGGCAGTAAGCAAAGCACAGTTCTCATTCAATTGGTTTCCCGTTCCCTTTCCCGTTTCCATCGCAAGACAAAGGAATGCATTGAAAGAAGGCCAAACGCCGGGAAGCCGCCGTTGTGCGTTTTTTTTTGTGATTGATCGGTGACAGAAAGCCTATGACAAATATCCCTCTTCCTGCATGAAGTGTGAATAGTACACTGGTTAAAATGCCGGACTGGCAAGTCGCTTTAATTGGTAATTTTTGAGTTCGATTCTCACTACGGCGCTGTGGTTTTAATTTTTATTTTCTTGTTTCTGGGATGAATTATCCAATAGGAAGGAAATCCCATAAAATGTTGTTCTTGTTTCGCTTGAATGTAGTGGTCATCATTTTGATTTGGAGCCGAGTCCTTATGCCAGTTACGGTTTTTCAAACATACCGTTTTCGGCACAGTGCACATTTTAGCGCATTATAGGCACAGAGATATGCTAAATAGGCATTGGATTTTTGCAACCTCTTCTATGGGTGAAGAAACTGTAGTAAAAAAAAACGAAATGTTTCGATTGGCATTTTCGATTTGCTGTCAGTAGCATCCCGATCAGAAGAGAAAAACAAAATTATATCGAGATGAGATACTTTGATACCAATTTTTTTCATATCAAAACGAGATATAATTCGTACGATGATACGTACACCCATAGAAGAGGTTGCAAAAATCCAATGCCTATTTAGCATATCTCTGTGCCGATAATGCGCTGAAATGTGCACTGTGCCGAAAACGGTATGTTTGAAAAACCGTAACTGGCATAAGGACTCGGCTCCCAACCAAAATTATGCATGACCACTACATTCAAGCGAAACAAGAAAAACATTTTATGGGATTTCCTTCCTATTGGATAATTCATCCCAGAAACAAGAAAATAAAAATTAAAACCACAGCGCCGTAGTGAGAATCGAACTCATTTTACCAATTCAATCGCCTTGCTAGTCCGGCAATTTAACCAGTGTGCTATTCGAGCTTCATGTAGGACGAGGGATATTTGTCATACGCTTTCTGTCATCGATCATTCACAAAAAAAACGCACAACGGCGGCTTTCCGGCGTTTGGCCTTCTTTCAATGCATTCCTTTGTCTTGCGATGGAAACGGGAAAGGGAACGGGAGTGAAGGAACGGGAAACCAATTGAATGAGAACTGTGCTTTGCTTACTGCCTGCTATTACATACACACGCTACAAATACACAGCTGCCAAAGCCGGGCAGCTTGGCTGGTGGAAGAAATATTTTTCTTGTTGTTTTTGCTACACATGCGCAGCTAGCCATGAAAGAAATATTTTTGTTGTTGCTTTTTCTACACACGCACAGCTTGGCCGTGGTTGTTTGCCGGCGGATTGAATTGAAGGAATATTTTTGTTGTTGCTTTTGCTACACACGCACAGTGCTCGGTTCGCTGGCTCAGCCAGCCTGGCTGCCCGGTATTTATTTCTATCCTTCTTCGTCTTGTGATGCGATAGGGAGGGACGTGAATTCGTTTTTATTTTGTTTCTTTCAGACATACGCAATTCGGTTAACTTGGGAGGTTAATGCCGGTGGGAGCAAATCGAATCAGCACCAGTCGCGTTATTTTCTTGTACCAATGATGCCTTGTACCAATGATGCCGCCATTGCCACAGAGGCTGATTTGTGGGTGTAGATATCTCAAATTATATCAGAAAGTCCATGCTAGAGAATAACTAAAATTACACCACCCTTTGATAGCATTATATCAAGATTATAACTTATAATCAGATAAGCCGCAGCTTTTTCGCAATATTTTCTTTGCACTTAAATACTTGTATGCAAGGTTGCATTGCCACGAGATTCGAACCTCGACCTGCCGGTTGGGATGCGCGATGCGGTTGGGATCCACAGAACCATGGCTGATGCATTGAATGAGAGCTTTAGAATTCCAATAATAGCTTTCCAAGCAGACAAATTGAGGCAGGATAAATTACTTTTTGTATTGAATGAGAGATAGTTTTTTTTTCGAAACGACAATAACGAAGATTTTGACATCAAAGCAATATCTGATTAAGATAATAATATCTCATTGAGATGGGTTTGAGAAGTAATTTCTATATACTCTCTTGATCGGGATTCCAATCGAGCAAAAGACTTGTCAAACTGCAAACATTAGAATTGCAAATGCGAAAGTATTGTTATAATTTGAACTTAAATTTCGCGCTATTTAATTTTTCTTCTGATCTACACAATATTGATAAACTTTATCCGTTCAACCAAAACGACAGTCACGAGAAGTTTTATTTATGGCAATCTTGGGGCAACACTGCAGCATGGTTGCTTATTATATTGTTTTGAAAAGGATCAAATAGCGCCTCTTCGTTTACCATGGTCTTTCTAGGTCGTACCGCGTCAATTGTGAACGAAAAAAAACCTTATAAGAAGTTCGCCAAATTTGACCAAACAACTCAAGGCCAACGAACAATTTTAGGTTACAAGATTTAGATTCTGTGATACGTGTATAAACAAGGAATCACTGAGCACTATGGGCAATACAAACTCCTGGAAAAAAGCAATTCAAACTCACGTTGAAATTTTGGAGCTGTACTCTGCCGTTCTTGCCCGGAAGAATCACAGTTTAACACCTGGGACTTAATGCGAATCGTGAAAAATAAGAAAAGGTCAAGATACGAGAAGGAAGGTGGTTCATCCCCATTATTTAGAATTTTTTTTAAGCAGGGACTGATTTGACCAAATTTTGTGAATTTAGGATAAGGTTTCTTCTAAACAAAGTAGGATTTGCCAATCGTTGCACGGTTAAGCACATGATTTTGATTTTTATGCAATGTTTTAGTCATTTCAACCAATTTTGGTCAATTTCTATGTCGATTGTGTACAGACTTGGTCAACAAAATCCAAAAGTTCAAATGCTAAAAAAAAGTGACATAAAAATTTAAAAAAAAAGTCATTAAAAACAGATTGTTTGTGTCCAATAGTTGCACAGACAAATTTATGTCGTACTTA
Source organism: Uranotaenia lowii (assembly GCF_029784155.1). NCBI lineage: Eukaryota > Metazoa > Arthropoda > Insecta > Diptera > Culicidae > Uranotaenia > Uranotaenia lowii. Next base: position 88,535,017 of record NC_073693.1, read on the forward strand.
ATTTTGTTCACCTTTTTTCTCTCCAACGGTTGCATATGTTAAAAGCCTTCTAAAAGCTCAGCCACATGTAGTCTTAGGAGCCAATAATTGGAACGGCAGCTTTTTATGAGAACTTTTAGTTCAAATGCAATCTAATTTAGAGATGGTCCCTTTTGAAGGGGGTCGTCCATATAAACCGTCCAATGCACAAAAGAATATATTTGAACCAAAAAACCTAAAAAAATTTCAAGCTACCGGTTTCAGAGCCTGGAATAGTACTTATCTTACGTGAAATTTTCTCAGAAATTCAAATCTGGCGTCGAGTTTTACCGGAGTCATCTGAGTAGAGTGTTATTTGACCTTATTTACTCAGTAATCTTGTTTTTTCTTTATATGTCCTAGCCGCATTAAATTTTAAAATAAATCATAGAAATTTCATGATACGAACTAAAAGGTTATTTAGTACTTAAAATAATTTGAAAGCGTCTGTAAATTTTAAAAGGGTTTGTGAATAGTTACAAATCATAAGATTTTAGGACGAGATCTGTTATGTCCTATGAAGATTATGTCTTTTTATAAAATAATTGATTTTTGTCTCACCTGGAAGTTGATTTATTTTAACATTCTACATCGACCAAAGTTTCAGATCGTTTGACTGATTTAGGCTCAAGTTATGCAGTTTTGTATAAGAAAAATCTAATCGATAAAAATACCTTTTTCATGAAAGTGGGATAATTTGTAATGAATGTAACTGTAATGAAAAAAATTGCAAGACGGCTGAAATATTGACAATTTAAGTCATCCTGTGCAACGATGAGACAGGGGACAACTCGTCCTATATGTATGTACTTTCAATTTAAAACAACTTCAGGAAAAGTTTCCACTCTCTTAAACAGCTTTTTAACTGAGTGAATGATCTACAATATCTGCAGGCAATTTTTACATTATTTTTAATTCTAGTAGACAGTATTTAGGTATATATGTTTTAACGTTTTCATTTAACCATTTTTTCCAGTTCCAAGATATTTTGAAACCAGCTTACAATACGGTCGACATGATAGAGGTAGAGCTGACCGATGATGACCGTGGACCACGGGACTTCAATCCTGCCTTATTGCATGTAAGTTGAAGATACATATTATGTTTTCATAAGTGAGCCGAAACTAATGGTTTGTTTTTTTATAATTTACAGATACGAGAATCTATAATTAATCAATCAACCGGAGCCAAGTGGGTGCATGTGAAGTATCATTTTGACGATATGGTAAGTGGACGGTTACAGTTTTTGGTTTTAAATTTTCTGAATGAAATTTTTTTTCAATTCTAACCATACAGAAACGAGTATCTCGTACCCGACGCCAGTACTACTGGACGCCGATCAAGAACACCCCATTTACTCTGGTCGTCACCTATCCGGAGACGTACGGTGTCAATCGGTTGCAGATTCGCACCGAGGACGAGATACACCGGATCCATGCAAAGGGCAGCAATGTCGCGAGCTTTTTCAGCGGCACCAACTGGAGGATCCATCCGGATTGGTAAGTTAAAATTGATCAATGTGGAAACCAGCCAGCTTAATACTAGTATCGGTATCGGTATTTGTTTTCAGGGTTTACTGCAAGTACCTTAATGAACACTCCAACGAATCTTTTCCTACTCCAGAATCGGAGCTAAAGCACTTCCTTGAGCGTATGAAGCAAGGCGGTTGGAAATGGCCGGCTCTGAGAACTCCTCCGCCTCCGGAGCACGCCATATTCTGTAAGTATCAATAGACTAATCGGGCTAGATTTCAACCAAGGAAAATCTAACACTATATGTGTGTTTCTGTAACTTGTGAGGAAAGTTTCTTAAAAAATAAAAGTCCCATTCTGATTGTGTGAGGGGAAGATTATCAACCAACCATTCATCTTCGTCCATCGTCCACGTCCACGATCATCTTGAAACAAATTCTCCCCAAAAGATCATCAAACCATTCATCGATCGTGACTATGTTCAGTGTAGCATCATTATCTAGAAACATTTCAGATAACTTTGGTGTTCTAGAAACAATCTCATCCAGAGCCAGCAACAAACTTCAAGCGCCAACATCGACCGTAGTTTTCTGTTTCAATAACCGTCTATTTCCCTTTTCTTCTTTTCCGATTGATTTCGATGTGTATAATCTGATGTCCAAATCAAATGTTCTCAACAACATCCCACGTTCGTTTGATTGGGGCATTTCGTTCGTGCTTATACTTCCTTCATCTATGACTGAAACCCAACAAAAAAAAAACTTGGCGCTCAAATTTCGCCAATCATATCTAAAATTGCAAATCCGCAGCTAACATTTCGACCCGAATGCCTGAAAAGGACTACTATTACTGTGAGTAAGATTTATTTAAACTAGCTAATTCAACAAGAAAAACCGACACGAACAAAGTCCCTTAAACAGCCAAATCAAGTGTTTGCCATTCGATAGTTTCGTTGTGTCCCGTTTAGCGAATTTGTTATTTTCTCATAACTTGTTTCCATGATTTCCCTATTTTAGATTTTCAAGAGTAACTCTTTCTCGAATAGATTACCCATAATTTGATTCTGCACCAAATCAGTCAACTATCTAACCAAATTCACCCCACAGAGAGGCAATATTTCGCACCTTTTCCTGGTGTCCCTTCTGGATGAATCGTTGTGTTCGAAATTCGAAAAATTTTCCGTAGTAATCCACCTTTGCCAACGATACATTCCTTATGGGACCAATGCACGTTTCCCAGCACAACGCACCCAGTTTAGTCTTAGTTCTCGAATAACAATTTGTTCAGTCTTCCGTTCTAAACTGTGTGGTTTAATTTTCAATCAGCAAAAGACTCAATTCACCTTTTCAACGAATCATTTGTATAGGTTTTCCCTTCAGTTAAATTTCGGTAAAAAACACATCTCCACTAACGTAGAGATTGAGTCAATAGAGTTCGTTCTGAACAATTCTCGCGATTCTTTTTCTCTAGATGGTTTATTAAATTTTCCGTTTTCTGGTAGAACTTTTCGAGTGATGGGACTCCCACATTTGCAGACAGTATATTAATCCCCTTTTGAAGTTTTTTGCTAATCACTTGCACAATACTTGTTCCAATCCGATTGAATCGTTCATTTGTTAGCTGAGGAGTTGCATATTGTGCAGGAATAAGTTACGCAGATTACTCAATAACACTCTACAAGTCCGAACACTGTATCAACGAACACTATTTAAACTTTCTTTTTTTTTCCATTTTAAAGGTTTAGGTGGGAAATAATAATACAAATTTGTAGTTCTATCAATCACGTTAACTGCAAAATGAAGCAAACTGTAAAGCCCGTCAGCTCACACAGGATTTTTCTAGTTTCAAAAGTTCACTTAAATTTTCTTCAGGTCAGCTACAACAATTATGGTTATTGCACTTAGTCTACGAGGCTGAGTCATGTGGCCGAAAGACGTTAGACTGAAAGTTATTCAGCCGAAGCTTCTTCGTCCCATTGACGCTAGGTCGAATCCCAGCAAACATGAAATCGTATCAGAAATGATAACTTAAGTCGTTTACAACGGTTCTGCGAATCGCAATTCCATCTGCATATTGAAAAGATCGTATAAAATGTCGTCTGAAGTCAGTTTAAAACGGATATGATAGAAAGTCCGCCATGTTTGTTAATTTTGAAATGATTTTGCTTCCGCGCGGGCTTCAAGTGAGAAAATCATCGTCATGTTCTCTCTGCAACCAGCAGTGCATCCGGATGGCTGAAAATCAAATAGGAATTGAGTAATATTGATCGATGAGAGAACTGGAGCATATTGTTGCTGGCATGCAGAGTTGCCAAGTTTTTTTTTTTTTCAAAAATCAGGTACTGATGAAATAAAAATCAGGATACGTCTAAGTAACGTAAATTTCGCTCAAAGTAATATTTTTTTTTGGTCATCGCTTCACATTTTCACTTCAGCAATGGTATTTTTCTATTAATCCACTTTTCATCACATTCGCAAAAATCAGGCAAAATCAAGCTTATTTCCAAAAATCAGGCTGAGCCTCGAAAAGTCAGGCATATTGGCATCTCTGCTGGAAAGTGGCAATTATTTGAAGGCTATGAGAGTGAAATCTTGCGCTCACATGCATTCTTCCGATAGATACTGGTATAGTTTTAGTTGCTTTAGAAAAAATGAAATTTATGTCTGTTAATTGCCTCCACTTTGGTAGGTAAGTACTGTTTTGTTTAACTTTCATACGATCATTCTATGATATAAATAGAAAGTATACCAAAACAGCATAAGAATATAGCTACAAAAATGTTTGCTGGAATAGGCCACTAGGCCTTATGGGTCATACTGTTGAAGGTTAACCCGCCGAAGACTGTTTGGCCGAAAGGATGTTGGTCGAATGGATGTTAAGCCGAATGGATGCTTAGCCGGATTGCCGCTAAGCCGGAAGGACGACAGGACGGGTAGGCATCAGGACGAATGGACGATAGACATACCGATAGACTCAATGGACGATAGGCCGAATGGATATTAGGCCGAATGCTCACTAGGCCGAATGGATTTAAGGTAGAAAAGCGCAATTGTGAAATAAGTCATTTTGCCAAAGGCTGTTAGGCCGAATGGATGCTAGATCTAACGACCATTCGGTTTAACGTCCATTCGACCTAACATCCCTTCGGCGTGTCGTCCTTGCAGGCTACCGTTCATTTGGCTACGCATACATTCGGCCGAAAAACAATAAACAATCGTTACCTTCTGGATAATGGATTCGCCTCCACCTCCAAAGATGGTTCTTAACACTGGTCTTTCGAATACTCTGTGTGTACGCAGGTCCTCCTCGAGCAATATCCATGTTTCGTGCCCGCAAACAACCGGTTTAATGAGCGGCATGTACACGTTACACTTTTTGCAAGGGCTATGTCTTCTCGACCGCAGTTGCTTGTGTAGTCCATAGTAATTCACGAAGATTATAAACAGCAAGGGTCTGAGAAGGCAACTTTAAGGCAATGTGGTGGAAAGAGAGGTGATGAGAAAGAAACGTTGCAAAAGTAGAAGTAAAGTTTTTTCTTCGTAAACATAGTTACCATGACAGAAGTGATGTCACTACCGACCATTTTCGCGACGCATTTTGCCTAGGATAAATCAAGGTGGGTATATATTCAGGAGGTGTTCCCGAATAACGAATTCCCGATTCAGCCATTTTGGCTATGTAGGCTATGCAACTATACGGAACTCATGAAGTTTGTTTACCAACAAACCACAGAAAAGCTGAGCAAAAAATAAACAAACTCATTGAGAGCCCCGCTCACTCCTCGCCTACTTACTGTGAAAGTCGGAGAACCTAGTGTATCTAAGAACCTTGGGATAAATGAAACTCCCTGACAACGACGCGTCGCGACGCAGGGCTTGTTTATGTTTATTTTTCTTTATTCTCTCCGACGTGCAATAGTGTGCGTTCCTTTGCGCCACCTTAGTAAAAGTGTACCTCATTGACTTTGAGGAGCTCCAGACGGTGTGGCAAATGCATTCGTGAGCGCGTGTTTCGTATTCTGGTGAAAGCCTGACGGTCGGGTAGATATGAGGCAATCCAATCGAGTGCCCAAGCCGGGAATCCTAGTCGATTCAACTTTGCCATCAGTATTTGTGCGACACACGATCGAAAACTTTGGCAAAGTCAATATAAACTGAATCCGCCTGGCAGCCTTTATCCATATTTTTATTCAGTGAACTTACGTAGCACATCAAATTTGTAACTGTTGACCTTTTGACGAATCCATGTTGATATTTCGAGATCAAAAGTTTAACAGCGGCATACTCTCGCTCGTGTATCAGCATTGTGTATCGTTGAAATAGCCGCAACTTTCCATGCATTGGGGAACGATTTTTCAGTTATCAATTGTTTGGACGGTAAGCAGGAAGGCTAATGCAAATGTTTTCGCCGATGGGGCGAGGTTTGAACGTTATGGAGGGCGTGTGCTCAATCAACCAATCCTAGTCTCCAGAAATGAACTTATTTTTCTACCTTTCCGTGCGGATTTGAGCTGGAGTTTATGCGTGAGGTGCACAGTGGTCAAAAATGCGAAAAATGTGATCATTGCTTATAACTTTTTTAGTTCACATTTTAGCTTATTAGTGTCTTCGGAGAAGTTTGTCAATAAAATCAGCTCTATATAAAAACTATTATTTTTCTGATTAATCCCCCTACAAGTGAGATAAGATTTCTAACTTCTCTGTTTTAGGTATTAGCTCTTTGATGTCTTCTACAAACTTGTTTAAAATCAAATTTCCTACAACTTTGTCTCAGATGTCAAGTTTCTAAAATAATTATTCTTAGAGATATCGGCCAAATAAGAAACTTAACCTCTAAACTGCCAAACCTTTGCTTCAGAGGCTATAGTTTCATAGAAATCTTTGTTTTTCATGCAAACATCGAAAAGTAAAACTGATGTATCTCACTTGGATACTAGTGGATACAAACGGTTGTACCTGCACCTTGTAGACAAAATCTTTGGCTTCAATTTGCATCTAAAACGGGCTGCCCGATGTTGCCCGGTGATTGTAAAATAAGGCTTGAAAAAGCCCTATATTCAGTAATCTTTTTAACATAGCTCTGCAGTATCACATTTTACAAACTTGAAATGTTCAACAAAGTGGTGTATTTTAGTAAGACAAACAACTTTGTCGAACATATTATTAAACTTAAAATTAACTAAAAAAAGTTATAAATAAACTGATTTTTAGAGGTTAAGTTTCTTATTCGGCCGTTATCTCTGAGAATAATTATTTTAGAAACTTGACATCTGAGACAAAGTTATAGGAAATTTTATTTTAAACCAGTTTGTTGAAGACATTGAAGAGCTAAAATCTATAACAGAGAACTTAGAATTATTATCTCACTTGTAGGGGGATTAATCAGAAAAATAATAGTTTTTTATTATAGAGCTGATTTTACTGACAAACTTCTTCGAAGACACCAATAAGCTTAAATGTGACCTAAAAAGTTATAAGCAACGATAACGTTTTTCGCATTTTTGACCACTGTGCGGTGGTGGTGAATGTTTGCCAGTCCGGACGGGAATCCATACGGCCGGAACGGAATTTCAGCCAGAAATTGAAGAAGTATTCGGAGCATTACAAACAAATCGATCAGTTGTACCAGGGTTGATACCCGTTCAGGTGTTCATCGAAGTACTGTTTCCATCTTTTGATCATCTTACGATTGTCCGTCAGGATGCCTCCTTACTTATCGCGACACATTTTGGCTTGCGGCACAAAGCCTTTTCGGGATGCGTTGAGCTACTGATAGAACTTTCGTGTTTCCTGAAAACGATGCAGCTGTTCCAGCTCCTCCTAAAGCGCCTTTTCTCCTGAAAAATTCGGACTCGCTGCCTCTTCCGCAGTCGGAAATTTTCCACGTTTCGACAGGTGCTTCTCTGCACCACCGCCCGCCTGGCGTTCTTTTTGTCCTTCAGCCTCCTACACTCCTCGTCGAACCAGTCGTTCCGTCGAGTTCGTTTCGCAACGCTGTTGATGGTATCCCAACAGTCCTCGAGAGGGGCTTCGTCCAGCTAGCCCTGAACCTGCAGCGCTGCTTCGAGCGATGGCGCGTAGTCTGAAGCGACCTCAGGTTGCTTCAGTCGTGCGATATTTAATCGAGGCGGGCGTCGGTTTCATATGTTCTTCACCATCACCAGATAATGTCTATCAAAACGGGGTCGATCTGTGATAGCGTTTGGTGCAGTGATCTCCAGGTGTACTTGTGTGGGAGGCGGTGCCGGAAAAAGGTAACACGTAAGGCCATTCGTTTGGAGGCGGCGAAATCGATGAGTTTTGGACCATTTTCATTGTTCAGCTAATGTGCGTTGAACCTTCAAATTGTCGATTTGAATTCCTCCACCTGGCCGACCTGAGCGTTAAAACCCCCGATGACGTTCTTGATATCATGTTTTGGGTAGCGGTCGTATTCACGTTCCAGTTGCGCGTAAAATTTGTCTTTGTCATCACAGGTACGTCCAAGGTGAGAACTGTGCACATCCTTGGTTAGATCGGCAACCATACAGAACTAGTACAGATGTTAAAATGAGCCAAGACTTTTTAAATAAAAATTGAAAACGACGTGTTAGACTTTTGTTCCGCACCAATTAACTTTATGGTAGAAATAGCGTCGATTTTGGGTTTTATTTATATTTAAATACCAGTGTTTGTAGCGTTTTATATAATGAAGAGTCCTGAAAAAGTTAAACTTTACCAAATGTATTTTTCATTTGATTCTAATTAAACACATTTCTAAACACGTCCACCAATACTTTAACAAAAACATACACGTTTGTCTTAAAATCGTCTTATTCACTGCTGTGTGTGTATACTCTTCCGCTGAAATCAGCACATGGAAAATTTCAATTACACCTTATCAAAAATTCTAACCAAATTCTACTTTACATCCTGTAAATTCACCAGCATGTCTCATGAAAGAAGCAACATCATCATACGTTAGAAAGCGGAATCGATCAATTCAGTAAAATCAAGTTATTTTTAAACATTAATAATATGCCTCAACAGATACGAGAAATAATGTTGATCGATGTCGTTTGAATAGTCAATCGATGTTCCCCACAATCACTCTTCCGAAGTCTTGTGCACCGTCACTCAAAAAAAAATAGCGTTTCCCGAATCATCTTATCATGTTGTTTTCCGATTTAGATGTTTGATAATACCAAAGCACAATCCTCAATAAGTTCTTATAAACGCACCTAATCGAAACAAAATCGTTATTAATCAAAAGTAATCTCCTTGTATACAAAATATGAAAATAAATATAAAAAAAAACAAACAAACATTCAATATGTGTAGATTACACCGTTCACCACACTTACTGTAGGAAAATCTTGCGCCAAGTTTTCACGCTCATCTAACTCTGACTTTTACGAACTTTCATTTTTTTTTCTTCCGGCAAACACGAAAACTCTTTACCAGGTGATCGTAGCCTGATGCAAGCTCTGGTGTACGACGCCAAAGTGACGGAATGGTTCTCGAAAAATACCAGCGGAGGAAGTGGCAGCAAGGATGAGAAAACCGGGTAAGATTAGATTCCGATTTAAAGAACAAATTTTGAACAGTAGGTTTGAATTTGTGTAACCTTATGAAATACTACTTATCTTGAACATTTGCATTCCTAGTTTTTATATTTTCCACTTAGAATAACGAATCGGATAACTTTAGCACATTTAAATTTGAACTCACAACACATTTTATTTTCTCTTTGCTTTTCCTCCCAAAAAAATAATAAAACACCTTTTTTACATGCACTGGTAATTAACTGCAATGATTCCACTTAAACATAATGCCATATAACTTGGAACCAACTAACTTTAATCGCCAACGCTCGTGGATGATGATAATCTTTTTTTTTCGACTATGCACACATTAAAATGGATAAAAAAAAATTATTCGCTCCACCTTCATTTATCTGATTTTGGTGCACTGTCACATTTGTTTTTTCCCCATCGATTTGTTGTTTTTCTCTCTTGTGTGTAATTTATCGCTCAATGGAATAGCCCTAGCCCTATTGCCGTTTTGATGGGTTTGTTACCAAGGTAATTGAACCCCGGTCACGCTGCTCATAAAGATATCATCTCGTAACTGATGGTTCCGGTTAACGATGATGCGTCGTCATTTGGGAAATTTACATGACCTTAAAAGCTCAAATGGAATGACTACTGTTGTTCGATACTTATATTTTGCATGTGTTTTTCTTTTCTACTTAATTTCAAATCAACCTCCAACTTCAGGAATGAGTTCAAGCAACGATTCGGAGTGACAGTTTCCTTCCTGGCGACGCACAGTGGACTTACCAGGTGGCAGGACCATATGAATCAGGGCGAAGATGCCAAACAAGCTGAGTAAGTATTTGATTTTTTTTTTTATAAATTAATCTATTTGGTAAGGCTAACCAAATGGACACTTGATTAGGGTTGCAATTCCTCCCGCAAAAGCGGGATATGTCCCGCTTTTTTGAAGAATGTCCCGCTTTTTTGAAGAATGTCCCGCTTTTTTGAAGAATGTCCCGCTTTTTTGAAGAATGTCCCGCCCGTCCCAATTTTTCCTTAAAATGTTCAGCTTTTTTTACTTGGAAAACTTTTACAAAGTTCACTGACCTACACTAGAAAAAAAAACAAACTTAAGCTTCAGTTTTCATTCTTAGTTCAACACAGAAAAGCTTTCAAATTTATATAAAATTTATATATTTTACTATACTGAAAAACTCAAATGTTTTTCTAAGCATTATGGTAAGATTCTGATTCAGTTAACCGTTCCTGGAGCACGTTCAACCAATGCGCAATTCAATGTGAATAACTTTGGTATGAACAAAATATTGTTTCAGGTGCTTCCAAATGATTATAAATCTAAATTTTTGCCAGAATCTTAATTAAATTCCCAAGTAACATTACATACATTTTTTAAGGCGTTTTTAAATGATACCAGGTATATCTAAAAGTTTTCATATCGCTAGTTCAATGTTAAGATTATGCCCCAGAATAAAAACAGGAAATGAGAGCTGTCAATGAAGGAACAACAAATTGAAACCACATATAAATAAATTATTTCAATCAAAATGAAAAGATGAAATAAAACTAAAAGATAAGCTTCTAAATGTTATTCACAATTTGTATTTCAAATTTTAGGATGAGCTCTAATTTAGATTCAGCGACAACATTGAAACTTTTCAAGACTTATGTTTATCCTTTGTTTATTTACAGTGATTTCGTTTATTTGAATGCATTTGATAGATCTGTAAAGAAGTTGCGCGTAGCCCTCGGACCCATCCTGTTTGCGATATATCTTCGATTTGTCACGTTATTCTCGAGTTTCCCACCTTCAAAAAGTTCTCATTGGTTGTTCATTCGAAAATTTCTATAAATACTGATCATGCATGGTGATGCATCGAATTCTCAGCATTGGAAAGCCAGATTATTTGAAAATATTGCTCACTCCGCTAAAAAATTCTCGCACCGGAAACATATTCATCCCTACAAATCTCTTAACTTACTGTACCAGAGTATATTTCCCATCAAATTAGCAAAAAATAAATTTATGCAAAAATTAATTGACTCATGTAGTAATGAATATTTATGTATGCTTTCTTATATAAGTGCACGTGTTTGGAGCCAAACGGTATAAGTGCCAAAATCAAAAATATATGTCGCCTTAATTAACGTCAAATAAACGTTGTTTTTTGGGAAAATGTTGTAGAATGGTTTGTGTTCATTTAAAAAGATCATTCTCATGAAAAATTTCATAAAAAATATCTATGGAATTTAATGGAACACAATGAAGTTCCAGTGCTTTTTTCTCGAAATCAGTTTTTGTGCACTTATATACTAGACCGCTGCAAGCTTTGTATGGAAATTTCATATTCCAAAATTTTTACACTTCTCATAACTTAACTCTCTTATTTTTACTGATTCATCCAGTCCTGATTCCTTAATCAGCGCAACGAGTTTTAGTTTTGTATGGAAATTTGTATGAGAAAACCAAATTTTTCATTCAAAAATCGCCACAGATGTACGGAAAGTCCAAAAAATATAACTTTGGATGAAAAATATTCTTGATTCCTGCAATACAATTCATGTGAACAAACCACAACGTTAACTAGTGTATATTGGTTTTTTAACTGCCTTCTTAAAGTTGTGTAACCTTAGAATAAGAAAAAAAAAATCTCAAAAAACTGCTTTGCATAGCCTGGGAATTTTTTTTATTTATATAACCGTTTCATGAAATTATTAAAAGCTCTAGCAAGCAAAGTCTGCCATTTTGAAATACTTTTCAATGGATTCAGATTTTTAATTTTGAAATGGTTACAACTTTTCTCATGAATTGCTTAGCAGCAAAAAACGAAGCTTAAGAATAGTCCAAACCAAAAATCGAAAACCAACTTCATTTTACCCTTATTTGAATTTTGAATTGAAACGCGTTGCGCTAACTGAAATCATCTTAAATTTTACACTGATGCTTGGTGACCCAAAAGGCATCAAAAAACATATGGGAGCAAAAAGTCATTTTTGCAGCGGTCAAACTTGTACCCTTTGGCCCAAGGGCCTCAATTCTAAGTTTATTTGATATTGATGTTCTAAATAACAAAAATCTAAGCATTGGCCATGGTAAAGAGTAGCGTGTTCAGTTCTCACCTCGGTGATTCACGTTCTGATTCTCAAGGATGCAAATATTTTAAGTGAGTATTAAAACTATTCACAGTTAAATCAACACTAAAATCAAGATGAATTGGGTATAAAATTTCCAAGCAAGGGACTGTATAAATCTTTTTGTATAATCTATTTTCAAGGTCTCGTGTTTCAACTGTGGACTTTGAAAGTATCGATAAGAACTTAAATTTTAAACTGCGTAGAATGCCATTCATTCGTTTAATAAAGCTGAATCTTTTAAGAGCCTCTTTTATGGAACTTTTGGTTACTTGGAATATTTGGATAGTAGCTAAGTTTTTGCCCATTTACAAGAGAATTTTTTTCACGATTTTGCACAAATCAAAGGCTCAGAGAGTCAGAGTGGTAGTTTTTTCGCCGAAAAAAGGACTCTTTGAACAATGTACATTTTTATCTTGCTGTGATATCATCATGATGTAATTTCCTGCTGCCATGGGTACAATTTCTCTAACGAGAATCACCTACGAGCTCGTTTTTCGATAGATTCTCTGAAAAGCACCGCGGAGATTTTTAGCTGCGTCTCCATAGAAAATCTTTAAATCAACACCACCCCAGTTCGCGCGGTCTTCTCAGAAATCCACAGAACATGCAAAAAATCACTATAAACTGTTCCAGAATTATAGGCACACTTTCAAAATAATAAAAAGTATAAAGTTTTGTTAAATTTTATTGATTTTATTTGGCACACTGTATCATTATTCGTGTTCTACCCAACTCTGTACTATTCTTTGATGAAAATCTTTAATCATAAGCCAGACTTCGCACTTTTTCTCGAACATGATTCATAAGCTTCTGCACAGTTGCATTACCCACCATTTTCAACACTTTTTGCCATCCCTTTTTAAATTTCCCGATGTCATCAGCTGGTTTTATGTATTTTCGTAGCTTTTCTTTGGTTGAAGCCTAAAAAGTCTCGATTGGCCGGATTGGCGGATTCATGTTTGTTGGCACAAACGTACGTTTTGGCTTTTGTACCACCCTAGTGTGTCTTTAGCGTAATGACATGATGCCAAATCGGGCCAAAATATGACCGTTCATCATGCTGCTTGATCATCGACAATAAACGCTTCTGGAGGCATTCCTTGATATAGTTCTGGGTGTTCATTGTTTCCGATGTGACGTACTGGCTAGATATTTTTCCGCGCTCGTAAATTGCCTGCCACACCATAACCTTCTTGCCAAATTTTTCTGGTGAAAATGGCCTCCTCCGTTTCTGAGATATCCTTGTCCTTACGTCTAGTGAAGTATTGTGGCCCAGGAAGGGTTTTCAGGAAGGAATTTCACATACGTTTCATCGTCCATAATAATGCACCCAGAACTTTTACAAAATATTGAATCATGCAGTTTCCGGGCTCTTGGTTTGACAGAAGCAGCTTGATTTGGGTTCTTTTTAGGTTTTTTTCTGCTTCCGGTACGTCTTGACCCCAAGTCGCTCTTTAGCGCGCATCGCGTTAGATGTCGAGGGTAAGGTTTTCTCGTCACATCCCGAACGGAAGCCGATGGTTTCTGTTTGTAGGCATCCCTGACCTTTTTGTCGATAGCAGGACTTACAGGACCGTTTTCGAACACTCCTCGGCTTATCTTCAAATGTACAATGTTCACCATTTTTTAACAGCTGTCCGTACAGCTCCGACGCTCACATCCTCTTCGTTGGCCAATTTTTTTCAATGAGATACACTCACGGTACACCACTTGTGCACGATACTTTTTCTTTTCTCCCGAGTAAGACCACGCATTTTTAAATGTAATCACAAACTAAATGTTTTTTTATGTCATCACGTTCAGAAATGTGTAAACAAAAGGACGCATCCAGTAGAGTTCGAAAAAAAAAATCGATTGAAAATGACCGTTAATATAAGGTGTGCTTATAATTTTTGGAACAGTCTATACTGAACAACAAACCAATTGTTTCAGATTCAATAATTCTGCATTTACTGTTTATAATTTATGTTATATTCGGGGAGTGTTAAGAAAAGTATCCTCCCTGGAGTGAAACAGCACCATGAATTTTTTAAACCCGTTTCGTCTAAAAAATACAATAAGTAATCAGTTGGAACGAGACAAAGTTATCGAAGACGGAGTTTAAATATTACAAAAGTTTGTTGAGGAAACGCATTTTTTTTTATTTTAAGCGGAAAAAATGCTAAGTCAAAATAGATGAAACCGATAAAACCGATTTGGTTTCACGAATTTTACGTTGAACTGATCTTAATGAGCTAAAGCTTTCTGAAACTCAATATTACTTATATTTCTTAAGTTTTCTATAATCAAAAAAAAATTACAGCGTGATTTTTCATTGCAAAAAAAAAGTTGAGAGTTGTCAACTCTTTTGCATGATTTTGATCGACCAAACGCATGCTAACAATCTAATTTAAAAAAAAATTAATAAAAAGAATAGAAACGGATTTTATTTGTAGAGGGAATTTCAATCAAAAATATAAAATATATTTTCGATTTTTCAGGCCGGATTTCAGCGAAACCAACAACCGAGCGATCGACGAAATTTGGTACAAACGGGCGGTGGAACTTTTCTACAGCAACAAAAACCGGAAAAGTTCAGACGGTACCGGAAAGGCGGACGATGGAGACAAAAACGCGTACGTGTACTCGGTTCCCTTCGATTCCGGAAATCGAAACGATACGCTGGTGACGGCCAGCAATGCCATTTTCCACACGGATGCTGGCAAAGAGACACCGGTAGCCGTGGTTGGTTTTCAGTTCCATCATTCGGCCATGTACACGCTGTTCAAAAACATCACAAGCCAGTGTTTGCACAGTGATCCGCAGTGCGAGAAAACTTGCTTCACCGGAGACTACCAGTGCTATGTGATCGACAACAACGGGTTTGTGGTGATCAGTGAGCAACTGGACGAAACGGGATCCTTTTTCGGGGAGGTGAAACCGGCCTTTATGCAGCGCCTGATAGACGATGGCATCTTCAAGAACGTAACCATCTACGACTATCAGGCTGTGTGCTTCATGGCTAAAAGCATTATCAATATGGCTAGCATCATTGAAACGGTAATTTACTGACATAATAATTTGATGTCACTGGTTTTTCAATATTCTAATATTTTAGCCTTTGAAACTCGTCTGGTGGTTCCTGACGAATGCGGTCTCGTATGTTATGTGGGTAGTTCTGCAAATCTTCCTTACTATTGTTGAAGCATACGATGAAGGTAAGTCTGCAGCATGTTAGTGAAACGATCGTATTGTATTAATAATACCGTCCATTACGTTTCAGTGATCTATGATAACAACATCTACGATGTGCCGGATCAAGTGGATCCGGAAGATCCTACCGCGGGGCGGTACAAAGAGCCCGAATTTCACAGGGTGCTCATCAACCGAACGCGACCTGATCCGTGCGATCACGTGATCACTCTGTACGAGCTCAACAATGACGTCGAACCGGTTGTCTACCGGAAAGATGCCCATCAGTGTGAAAGGTATGAACCTGCAATTATTTCGATACTTCAAAATAATATCCTAAAACCCCTTCCACCTTTCAGACCTTACGTGGTGCTGCCAATTCCGTCGAGCAATCTGATCCTGCTGGTGCTCGATACGCTCTGTCCACTGCCGACTCACGTTCCGACGCTCACGACCTGGCCAACGCAGCACGACTACAATGATTCGCTGGCCTGCTACAAGGCGCGCAACGCTGAGCTGCCCCGGCGGCGACCGCTGACCTGCATCAACAAGCATGCGAACGTAAGTAGAATTATTTTGAGCCATTTATCTCTGGAGCCACTCTGTTTCTAGAACCATTGAATCGAATTGTGTTTTGGCTTTCCAGTTTAAAAATCATAGGTTATCGAAAATTGGATAAGATTTCTAAAATATTATCGAAGATAAGTTTTGAATGCCTAATCCAAATTTTATGTAGTTATCTAAAGTTAATTTAAATATAGAATAAACATATACACACACACACACACTGCCCGCCATATCTCAGCCATCTTATGACATATTGGAATTATTTTGATCTCATTCAAGAGATCGTGAGCCAAACCTGCTTCGAATGTTTTTGAAAAAGTTTAAATTGAGTTTATATGACTTAAATTTAGCTTAAAGTTGTGACATTTCCCAGCCAACTTGCAGACATCGTCGAGAACCCCGGCAACGCTCTCCTCTAGACAACGTAGCTACCAACACATCTCCATCATATACCAAAACGTTCGTGGACTCCGGACCAAAATAGACGAGTTCTTGCTCTCTATCCTGAACGATGATTATGACGTCATCGTCCTCTCGGAAACATGGCTGAACGACGAAATATACTCCAATCAGCTGTTCTCGCAAAATTATACCGTATTCCGTCAAGACAGAAATGCACTCGCAACTGGTAAGCAGCTTGGTGGTGGGGTTCTCATTGCAGTGGCAAAAAAATTGAACTCACAACCCGTAAACATTGCGATCATAGAAGAATTCGAGCAAGTTTGGGCGAAAATAGCATTCTTGCAGCAGACCGTTTTTATCGGCGTCGTCTATCTTAGCCCCGATATAGCCAGCACAGAGTCACTCATCGAAAAGCATATGGAATCTGCCACAGTCGTACTTAACCGCACTCATCCACAAGACACTTTCCTCTTATTCGGGGACTACAACCAGCCCGATATAGCTTGGATTCCACACGAAAACGGGTACATGTACCCAGACCCTCTGCAATCACACTTCACACCCGCAAACACCGTGCTTTTAGATAAGGCTGCTTTCATGGATCTTAAGCAAATTAATGCCACGCGTAACGCAAATGACCGGATCCTTGATCTCGTGCTCATTAACCAAAGCTCGTTACACAAGTGTTCAATCGAGCGAGCTATCGAACCATTGGTCTCTCTGGACCATCACCACCCGCCAATTAATGTCAGAATAGTCAATGAATCTATTGACTTTTACACGCCGTCTACACTAACGTCACCGAACTTTAAAAAAACGGATTTTGATTCCTTGAACTCCGCACTAAGTTTTATTGACTGGTCGTACCTCGACGAATCCGAAAACGTTGATGATGCTGTTTTTTCCTTCGTAACGACACTCAGAAGACCACTTTCTGATGTTGTACCAAATTTCCGAGCTCGACCAAAACCCCTCTGGTCAAACAAACAACTGGCCCACCTGAGGCGCAAAAGGGCAGCCGCGCTGAAATACTATTCCCATCACAAGAACCCATTTTCTAAGGAAATGTTAACAAAGGCTAGCGATGCATATAGAAGATGTAATCGAGTACTCTATACGAGCTATATGTTGCGAATGCAATCAAATCTGAAACACAATCCCAAAAGATTTTGGTCGTTTGTCAATGATAAGCGGAAGGAAAGCGGGCTTCCGATCAGAATGCATTTGAACGGCGAATCCCACGATTTGCCTGCTGAGCAATGTCAACTTTTTGCACGGCATTTCGCGAGTGCTTTCTGCAATGAACCTGTTACTGCATATGATATAGAAAGAGTCCTCAGTCGTCTGCCAACCAATGTTCTGAATCTCAATATACTGTGGATGAAGTTAAAGCTGCAATACACAAAATGAAACCGTCTACTTCTCCCGGCCCTGATGGTATCCCCCCAATAGTGATCAAGAGATGCGCACATTTTCTGGCTGAACCACTTACTAGAATATTCAATCGCTCGCTCGCTACTGCAACGTTCCCTTCTTTGTGGAAATGCTCTGTATTATTTCCTGCGTATAAGAAAGGTGACAAACAAGATGTCAAAAATTATAGAGGCGTCACATCACTCTGTGCAGGCTCTAAATTGTTCGAAATTCTTATCTCGCAATCACTGTTTAATGCAGCCAAATCGTACATTTCTGATGATCAACACGGATTTTTTCCCGGCCGTTCGATTGATACTAATCTGTCGCAATTTACCTCCCAGTGCATCAAATTGATCGAAGAAGGATACCAAATCGATACAGTGTACACGGATCTAAAAGCAGCGTTTGATCGGGTGAACCATGTTCTACTCTTAGCAAAACTCAAACACTTAGGTGTGGCTGACACAGTAGTTGAATGGCTCAAATCTTACCTCAGCAACAGGCGAGTTACGGTTAAGCTCGGCACGCATGAATCTGACCCTTTCAGTAACCTCTCTGGTGTCCCGCAGGGCAGCAACCTAGGTCCGCTACTGTTTTCAATCTTCCTCAATGATATCTTCCAATCCTTACCTACACACTGCCGATTGGGATATGCTGATGATATAAAAATATTTCGGAAAGTAAAATCCATAGATGACTGTGCCGAACTGCAATCTTACATAGATCAGTTCACTAACTGGTGCTCCCTAAATC
>NC_073693.1:88553984-88578984 GCF_029784155.1 Uranotaenia lowii
GTGATAAAGTGCGTCTGCGCTTTCGATAGTTTGGTCTCATTGTTCTTGTGGATGTTGAACTCACTCTTCATTAGATTCTCCCAGTTGAACAGGAATGACCTCAAAAGCTTCCCGGTGGTTGAGTATGTACGTATGTGGTAAATACTCTCCACGGATTGTATCCCAAGGCACGTTGCCGCGTTCTACTAGTTTGCTACTCTGGATCCATGGGTACAATGGGAGGTCTCAAGTAAATCTACATATGCCCAATTCTCCCTGTACACCACGGAAACGTTTGATTATTGATCACATCTCGAATTGCGTTTAAGCTATCCTTTGATGGTTGGAAGTCATATTTGGCCCACAGTAGAACTCAGTGAAATCCACGGACATACTAGTGGTCTTTTAAAGGTCTCTAAAAATACACGACTCAAGGCCTGATCTCTTCTCTGATGAGTTAAAATCTTACCTCACCTCGTAATGACTTGAGATTAACACGCATGTCCCTCCTCTTGCCGACTCGAGGTCAGATCTTATCTCTAACGACATTAAACCTGACCCCTTCTCGTAATGACTCCAGATTTAACACACCGTCCTCCACTGCAGGCGACTCGAGTCCTGACCTCTCTTCTAACAACTCGAGGTCCGACCACTCATCATCAAGGGTTTTCACCCACTTGGTCACTTACTTCCTGTGCCTTCTAACCAAAGACCAAATTCCCCTGTACTCCACGGAAGCCTTTGATTATTGATCTCATCTCAAATGGCGTTCAAACTATCCTTCGATGGTTGGGGGTCGTATTTGGCCCACGGTAGAACTCAGTGAATTCCACGAAAAAATACACGACTCAAAACCTGATCTGTTCTCTGTCGACTTAAAATCTGACCTCACATTGTAATGACTTGAGATTAACACGGATATCCCTCCTCTTGACGACTTGAGGTCAGATCTCACCTCGAACGACATCATACCTGACCCCTTCTCTTAAAGACTCCGGGTTTAACACATCAAACTCCCCTGCAGGCGACGCGATTCCTGACCTCTCTTCTAACAACTCGAGGTCCTACCACATCAAGGATGATCACTTGCTTTCCTTCCTGTGCCTTCTCACGAAAGACGTTTACCGTCATAGCTTTGTAGAACTTACTCTTATTTGTCTAAGTCAAGATGCAGCTCAAGATTCTCGAACACTTCTGGCGGTTTCCCAGGCCTTGAGTTACCTGGTGACCTCGAGCTTCCTTTGGCATGGCATTTGCTAATGGATTTCGTCTTCGGAGAGATTTCTGCCATACTCTGTTTTCTATGATGATCACTGAGCTGAGTGCTAATGCGAATCGCTTTCGATAGTTTGGTCTCATCGTTCTTGTGGAGTTTTTCCCAGTTGAGCAGGGATGACCTTAAAAGTATCCCGGTGGTAGGGTATGCATAAGGCAAATTCTCTTGACGAATTGTAACCCAAGGCACTTCGAGTAGCCGCGTTCTCCTAGTTTGCTACTCTGTATCTATAGGTAAAACAGGAGGACTCAAGTAAACCTACCTACGCCCAATTCTCCCTATACTCCACTGAAACATCTGGTCATATGTTTCATCCCAAATTGCGTTTAAGCTATCCTTTGAAGGTTGGAAGCCATATTTGGCCCACGGTAGAACTCAGAGTGCATCCAACGAAAACATTAGTGATCTTTAAAACGTCTCTTAAATAAAAATATATATTAGCAAGAAGTCTCAACTGCCTCTCTAACCATGTACTCTACGACCTCTCCTTTCAGAGCCTGGCTTAACCTCGAGTTACTCAAAAAACGACCTCTACTTGTGAAGTGCCCGTTATGAGGTGATCAAGAGAAACTTATCCCGGAACGAATCACAGGAACGAGAACGAGTGCTCGGGACTTAACGCTACAACTCGGATTATTTCCACATGATGACGCTACTTGGACATCCCTAACGATGTGAACGATAACTACGACAATCGCGACAGTGGCGCCAGTGCTTTTCGGGAGGCTTGGAGGGAGTGGTTTTATGCCGCCGGTTGGAAACAAAGAATGTTCTTTTTTTAATGCCGGTTTACATACACACACCGCGCTCGACATCATTCGATAATATCCTTGCTTGCTGATTGTTTCCATCCTGTTTTTTCTTGTGATAGAATATGGGATATGTTTTATTTGGTTTCTTTCAGACATATGCAATGCGGTTGCGCTGGGAGGACAATGACAGTTATTAGAAAGCTTGTTAATGCCGGTCCGGCATAGAATCTTATACCGATAATTCCACCTTCAAGGAAGTTCATTATTGGAGTACAGTCTGAATTCTGGATGTTGCGAAAGACTTTTTTCTTTAAAATCAGATTCACTGTACACTGTTTCTAAAAATTTCTCAAAGAGCCTTCACAAATGTTTCTTAAAACATTTTTGAAAATTTGAAAAATATTTGCAAGAATGCGCAAGTGTTGCCAAAGTCAAGGTGTACGTACTATCTAACACGCAACCATGCTTTTTTATAAACGAAAAGAGCTTAATTGAGTATGTCTGATAACAACGCCATTGCAATTTATCGGAAGAAGCTACGTATTCTTCTCTCAATCACTGATAAGATACTATTTATACCAAAATAAATTTCTTCAAATCTACGAGTATTTGCAATTCGAAAAAATTGCCCGTCATTATTGTCTTGTTATCTTATAATGACATACACAGGTAGTAAGATAGCTATTTTTAAAGCTAGCGGAGATAGACAAACATTATTTTATGCAGTTACATGCACGAAAAACTCATAAATAATCTCTGCGTAATTCCATAGCGTCTAATCTCTCTGCTACCGTCAACAAATTACGCAGAACTTTTATGACAAATCGTCGAATGCACCATCACGAAAGTTTTTAAGCCGGGAAAGAGGAAATCCTGTCAATAAAATACATATTCCCTCTTCGTCAAGTGGCTGACGTAAGCACTTTCACATTTACTTTTAGGGGGAAAACAGATGCCAGATTAAAAATAAATAGTTTTTCTATGATAAACAAGTCTGTTCAATGTGTTGAGTCTAATAAAAATTGTGCCAAAAAAGTGTTTACAAAATATTCTACCCAGGTGGGAAGCTTGAAAACAGCACCCACAAATTAACCTTATATTGCGTATTGCTGATTTTAATACCGAATCGAATTACGATCACGAACTTATAGTTGGGAAGGAAAAAAAGGTGAGCAACAAGTGGCTCAATTGCACTCGGCTATTACGGATGACTGCTCCCCGATGAACAAATATTTACAATCGTATACTAGTTCAGATTCGAGGAGACATATCATTCAGACACAAAGCGCCACCTTCCTTCTTGGCCCCTCAATGGGAGAAATAAAAAAAAATACTCCTCAACGTATTCCCACACACTTTTTTTTTCGGTCTACCTTCTTTAAGTGCACATATGAAGAAACCAAAAAAAAAACGCTGAATAGCGGATCAGTCAAGCGGATCCTAGTTGTTGCGCTCACAATTACCTATGTACATATGAACTAAGTAGGTACAGTCAGTAGTCTTGGGTGCTCGTTCAAAGTTGAGGAGGATCGTACGATACGGAGATTTTGGCAGGGCGCCAACCGAAAATAGACGATCGTTTTCTCAACGAGCTGCACCGAAAAGAGCGATCAACTCACGCGACCTTTTTTGCCCGCCACCAGCCATCACATCGCAGATTACGTTTCCAAAAGGAAGTATTTGCCATTTGTTTTAACTTTTTTTTTATATTTTAACGTCGGGTTCATTCTAGGGCAATTTTTTTTTTTGAAACACTTTTTGGTGTATTGTATAGTAAAATTTACCTTTATTTCCAACCAAGTTTGATTAAAAATCTAGCCAAACAGTTCTAATTAGGTTTAAGTACACTCATTACTTTCTAGTCATTTATACAGTGCCTCTGAAATTCAAAATTTGTAAAATAATCAGTATTCTGCTTAAGGCATTAAACGTTGAATTCGATGCAAACTCGCAAGTGAAAAAATGTATTAATTTGAGCTCATCGGGTTTCCTTTTTACTTTTTGTTCCCTCGCATTGGATTACATCACTTTTTTAAGGGTGGAAGCTTCAATTCCAAAGTTGTTAAAGTGAAATGATACAATTTCAGTCAAAGTGTTAGCAGTAGAATTTAAACTTTGGGAGAAAAAAGCTCCCTTTACCCTACCAGTCTTGTTCGTTTCATGACCAAAAATAAAATTCGAAACGATGACCAAGAGGATCGTTTTATACGAACGAGAAAACGAAGAGTTAATTGTCATTAATTTGGACAGAAAGAGTTTCGATTAAGGTTCTAGTCCCCCAAGTGAGTAAATGATAAAAAGTTAATAACTCGGAGTCAAAAGTTGCTTCCAAAACGGTTCATCACTCCAACGGACACGGGTTAGTGATTGGTGTAATTGCTCGTAAATCAATTATAGTTTTTGATATTTCAAACTCGAGCCGATTTCAGTCTATAGTTAGACGCGTAGTGTAGTTGCACGTGCTTCAATCGAGTGTACCGATCAAACGAGTAAAATATTTGTCGTTTCCATGACATAATGCTGGGAAGTTTATTGGAACTGGTATTAAAAATTTGATCGATCGATAGCGAGACGAACAAGTACAGTTCGGGAGAAACCTGTTAGCACCTATAAGATCTTGTTGTAGGTACTTAATATAAAATCATGTCTATAGGCAATTTCCAGTAGATTAATGAAAGGCAATTGCTCCGGTATTTGAAAGGAATGTGGGAACGCAATTCCAGTTTGGTAGGAAGAACCGTTTTGGGTTTTGCGATTTAATTCATATCATAAGTCATAAGTCATACGCTAATCATCCGATAGAAAAGACTAATTTTGCTTTATAACTATTAACGAGGATGCTAATTGTTAAGAAACAATCCAACTATTTGAAAAAAATCCAGGAAGTTCCGAAGAGTATATTACTAATCTAATAAAAACTTCAAAGATATAATACGAGATAATCAAGAGGTGTAACTACAAAAAAAATATTCTAAGGAGTATTACTACTTTGTAAACTTCTCTATGGTAAATTTCTCTATTTATTTGACTCCGCTTCTGCTTCTACATGTCTTTAGACCCAATCTTACCTAGGCACGATAGACGGTGCGGAGAAGGAATCCCATTTTTTTCCAGATCCCATTTTTTTGCCAGATCCCGAACTGAGGCAGTCTTCCTAGCGTATCCACGCATGACTTTTCGGTCCACAGTTTTGTCCACCGGACCCAATTTTCGCCCAGAGTCTTCCTTCTAGCGTGACGCATGACTTTCCGGTCCAAAGTTTTGTCCACCGGACCCGATTTCCACCTAGAGCCTTCCTTTTAGCGTAACCACGTATAACTTTCCGGTCCAAAGTTTTATCCACCGGACCCGATTCCCGCCCAGAGTCTTCCTTCTAGTGTATCCACGTATGATTTTCCGGTTCAAAGTTTTGTCCACCGGACCCGATTTTCGCCAAGATTCTTTGTTTGGCCACGTGGCTGCTTTCTTCCCCATATGCATCTCCAATGCGTTTTTGCGCTTTTACGAGGAAATGCTTCTAATTTTCTGGAAAATTATGAAAAATGGAGCTCACGATACACAGAAATTTAATTCGTAGAAACTATAAGTCATACGAAAATTAACCGATCAAAAAGTCTAAGATGGCTCTATAACTATTCACAAGGACGCTAAATGTTATAAAACAATTCTAGAGTTTTTTTTTATTACGTCGTATGAACCATTATAAACAAAAATGAGTTATTGACTGCAAACGGTTGATAAACATGCATTCTTTATTAGATAAAAACTTGGTTTCATTTAAACAATAAATAACTTCAATATTATGATTTGATTTTAAGACGTATGAAGACTTTATAACTTTTGAGTGTAACTTGGTTTAAACGACCTTTCGCGTTGCCCAGCATTGCCGTGCATGCAAAAGGACCTAAAAACACAGTTCGACGAGTTGGTTTATCGGTCCTTTTGCATCTTCGCAGAAAGTACGGTAGCAAAGAACTGAAAAACTTAATATAATCGGAAAGATATCATTAGTGTGAGTGGTTGTAGCTATCTCAGTGGAAAAAATTGTTGCTGGTAAGTGAAAAACACATTACTTTTAGGCTAAGCTAATTTTTAATTTATATTTTTTACCACAGTGGAAGCCAAATAAACTTGAGCGCTTTTAATGTGTTCCCTTATTCGTTGAGCGGTTATCGGAGGCGCCAGATAGTAACCAGCAATGTAAAGTCAGCGATAAAGAATGTTTTCTGAAGTCAGTCGTTTGCAGTCCCTTTTCGGCAGGCCTCTTAGAGGACTCTCGCACACATCACTGCTGCTTTCTGCTGCTACCCGGGGATAAATTTAGTACCTAAACAGGAAATTAAGAGGTAACTTTCATATGGAATACAGGTTTAGGAAATTTTTTAAAAAGTTGCAAAGCGACGTTTGTGCCAAAAATGGTATGCAGAAGGTCGCAAGTGCATATTTTCTCGAACATCTTTACTGATGCTTATAACAAACACGCTAGGACAAATCTCACATATTCTTATATCGCATACCTAATTGGTATGCCATTAAGAGCGATACTTTAAATACAAGATTAAAAAATGTCTTACGAAACTTCAACATCGATTTTCTCGAAACTCGTCAGGTGGCTCATACGACCTAATCAAAAAAAACTCTAGAATTCAACTATTTCGAAATAACAAAACAATTTTCTAAGGAGTACTCCTACTTTGTAAAATTTGATCTATTTTTTTGATGGCGAATTTCTCTATTTATGTGATTCATCTTTTCAGAGTAAAGTTTTTTCCAACAGTTTTCCGAATTATTAAATTTCTACTTTCTAAAAAATACGTTTTTTCAAAATGTCCTAGGCCTAGTGCAAGATCTCATGCCAAATTTGGGCCAGAACGGATCACATGAAGCGGTCGCTCAACGAGCCTGAAGTTTGTATGGGATTTTTAGACATTTTGTTCGGGAGGAACATGTAAATCATTCTGTCGTACGCGTTCGTCGGGAGCGGTCGTGTATTTAGCTGTTTCGTTTCGCGGAGCATCGTCATGGTTAATAATTTTTTAACAGCCTCGCAGTGTTTCTGAAGTGTTTGCATATGTTTGATTGTGAAAAAATAATGTGAAAATGGGGAAACAGATTTGGGAGAAATAAGTGCATGGATTTTCGTGAAAAAGTTCTCCACGGCAATGGTTTCGCAAATGGCTATTATCTTGAGTGAATGAAAAATATTGGGTACCGATTGAATGAAGATATTGGGTGATAGAGATAAGCTAGATAAGTGTCGCTCCGAAAAGTATCGCCGAGAATGTGTTGTTGCTTTTAGATTCATATAGTTTAGTTGTCCAATGTCGGAATGGGGGAAAAAAAATGTCTGCCCACAAATTAGCGTTGTACGATTGAGGGCTTGTGTGTAAACCAAAGCTGTTGTGTAAAGTTGATGAGAAAACTAATCTTGTATGGGTTTGATCGGTAAAAGAAAAGGTAACACGGAGAAATGAAATCCAGTTTCGTAGTGCGCGAGACGCGAAGTGAATTTTCGCTTGTGTATTTTGATAATGATGGTAGTGTAGGGAGGCGCCGAATGAACCCAAGTTTTATGTGTATGTGCAATGCGAGAGAGCGCTTGAGTTCATCGCAAAGTCAACCACCGCAACCACCACGCATGCAAGCGAGTCTGAACGTGTTCAGACTGGAGGAAGCAGAAGATTCTAATTTGGTGAGGAAATTCCAATTGAAGTGGTAGCGTTGTTCATTCACCTGTTAGAAAGGTTCAATTGGAAAAAAAAACAGTGTAGTCTTTGAAATTATTGGTAGATATGGGTCAGGTGAATCGTAATGCTCAACGCTACATATTTCAATTATTTCATTGCGCTCTTATTTTCAATCACTTATGGACTCAAATGCTTTTATTTCATTCATAACTATATCAGTTTATTACAATTAAATATTAAAAAAATCGCAAATGCTTGGTTTGACGTAAGACTAAGCTTTTTTAAATGAGGAATGTAGGACAACGACTTACATTTAATAAATAATCTATTATGTTTATACCTTCCAGCTTCGAGATGGATCTTAATTTAGTTTTGTTTATTACAGAATGCTTGGTAGATTCGCCTCTGTACTTATTAACCATTGATGGTCTTATTTACCTTGTTTGATTTTTTTTTCTAAATGGCAAAACTAATAGTGTTCTCATTAATTTTCTTTTGTTTAATAATCTTCCATTGCTTGATGTCAGCCATTATAATTTTGGTAAGTTTGTTCTCATAATCGTGTCTAGTAAAGATTCTTTACAAATGTTTTATTGAAAAAAAAAATCGAGTTATTTTCTTTATTTTGACTATAGTTTTATTTATTTGGTTTGGTATTTCATTGTTTTATTAATTAATAGGTCCAGCATCAGCACCCAGTTCCTTCGACCAGTGTTCAAATACTTGTTTTATATGCTCTATTATCCTCTCTTTGGCTGGACACCAAAGTTGGAACAATTTTGGATTAGCATGACCCCTGCGCAAGGATGATACGCAAAAACAGGAAACGTTCCAGATTTATTTAATTTTGATTCTCATATTGCTTACTCAGTTACAATATACATACTTATTTATTCTGTAAGATTCTTTACAAATGTTTTATTGAAAAAAAAAAATCGAGTTATTTTCTTTATTTTGACTATAGTTTTATTTATTTGGTTTGGTATTTCATTGTTTTATTAATTAATAGGTCCAGCATCAGCACCCAGTTCCTTCGACCAGTGTTCAAATACTTGTTTTATATGCTCTATTATCCTCTCTTTGGCTGGACACCAAAGTTGGAACAATTTTGGATTAGCATGACCCCTGCGCAAGGATGATACGCAAAAACAGGAAACGTTCCAGATTTATTTAATTTTGATTCTCATATTGCTTACTCAGTTACAATATACATACTTATTTATTCTGTATATTATTATTTACATTATTGCAGGTATTTTTGTCCCTTATTTATTTTGCTGTCTGTGGTCTTATGTTTAATAAATCCAAAATGATTGAGAATACTAAATCTTGCCAACAAAATGGCCATTAAAATATGCTAATTAATCTTTTTTTTTTATAGTGTTTAGAGTTATTTATATTTATTTAACAATACTATTCAAAAGCTCTATATATTTTAATTTATATCTAAGATTTCAGGCCTCACCATGTAAATCATCGAGTTCTCCAGCGCAGAAATTTCTTGATTTTAACTATAATTTTATTGGATCTCGACATATGAATTTCAAAATACGTACTATATAATTTCAACTTTAATTGATCTTAATCATTGACATTGATTGTATCCATCCGATGAAAATAATAGTTTACCGAATTTAGTTTTTCAGAGCCAGAAGGATCATAAAATCTTTTGATCATGTTTACAATATATATTATAATTCGTTTAGTTTTATTACATGTATTTCATACTTATTCATATTGTAATTGTATTGTTTTATATTATGTTAATCATATGTTTTTCCTTAAAACATTCTCGAAGATGGAGAAGCCACAGCTGCGGTGCAACAGTGCACCCAAGGGGGCTACCATACATACATACATTAGCATGTTTCAAAAATTATTTTTAACATTGAAATTAAAATTTTCCTGGAATTCAGTTAAACTCTGATTTTAAATTTAGTTCCAGGATAGAACCATTGGTAATATTTATGATATTACAATCATGTTACAATCATATTTCTTTTTCAGCTTAACATCACTTTTGGAAAGGAGAGCTATGTTCAATATTGGTTAGTCATATTAGTGTACTTTCTATCCTCAGTATATGTTTATAAATTACAAAAAAGTAGAAAATTCTGCAGAATTTTTTTTTCGGTTTTCTCATACTATCCAATTCTCCTATTCCAAAATAAAAGGCATCATAAATATAAAAAATATTATGATGGCAAACTGTACAACTTTTTTTATTATTTACGTACTATTTATTCTTTAGCTTAAGTCTACTTATTATCCGTAATTGATTTACCCTTCATTTCAGAACTTGTTCGCTGGGATTTTTAATTTTCAGCTTGTTACTTTTCGATTATTAATCAGATTAAAAAGTATCATATCTAAGTTGATATTGCAATTTTTCATTATTTTTAACCAGGAGTGTGTGACCTATATTTTCATCATTGTTTTACAAAGCATCAAATGATCTTATTATTTATATTATACTGAAGTATTTTATACATTGCATTATATTTAATTATAGTTTGTTATATTATATTATATTATAACTGTATATTTATTTTATTTAAATTGGTTCGGGGCATCAGGGTATCTTCGTTTTGCAAAAGGAGCAGGTAGCGGTATGTGTTCGTTACCCGTTTCGAATACTGGACGTTTCTCAATTTATGTCAAGGGAATTTGGCATGGTTGAGAAAAAGATAGTATTTGATTACTTTTTGTAAAATAAGGACGCACTCTTTTTTCGGAAGCCTTGGGGGCGGGATTATAATTTACATGCTATTTTGGTTAGTCAACAATATGGTAATAGCTTCTCGAGACTACTCCACTTATACCCTGGATACCGTAAGTGCCTCTGCTTGCGATTCTATTCCCTTAAAAGTCTCATTGAGAGGTTATAACTGTGTTGCATGGTAGCCAAAATGGACGCGTGGGTTATTTTTTTGGCCATAACCGCGGCGCTGCCGCAAACCCAAGGTGGATACATACATACATACATACATACATTTTGTTCGGGAGGAACATGTAAATCCAGTATTTCATGAATAACTTTGGTTTACTTCGACCGATTTCTTTTGAAAACGTAGTTTCTTAAAGCCCAAATTATGACAAATATTTTATCTGAAGACTACAAATCGATTCGAGTTAAAATTAAAAAGTTATCAGGATTCAAAAATAGGATAACTTTTTTAAGGGTGGTATTCATCATGGTTTAGGCTGCGACGAAATTTTCGAACGCCCCGACTCTTTAACTATGATGAATACCACCCTTGAAAAAGTTAGCCTATTTTTGAAGCCTAATAACTTTTTTATCTTAATTCGAATCAAGTTGCAGTGTTCGGATGAAATATTTGTAATAATTAAGGGATCAAGAAAACCCGTTTTTTTAAAAGAAATCGGCCGAAAAAAACCAAAGTTATTGATGAATGACTGGTTATTTATGTTTCTCCCGTAAAAAGGTTTTAAAATTCCATACAAACTTCAGGTTCGTTGAGCGACCCCTTCATGTGATCCGTTCTGGCCAAATTTGGCATGAGATCTCTCACTAGGCCTAGGATCAATTTTAGCCTGCAGCGCATAACATTTTATAGGATTGGAATTTCCCATACAAATTTGGGACAGTCTAATATCCATACATGTCTTTCTGGTCCAAAGTTTTGTCCACAGGACCCGATTTCCACCCAGATTCTTTTTTTTGGCCACGAAGCTGCTTTTGTCTCCATACTTCCGAATCGAATTTGGGTTGATCCAATGCGTAATTTTTTTTTCATTATGTTGACAGACTTTTTCAAAATTTTCTCACTTGTTCATTGAAATTTAGTTCTGAATATTAAACTTTAAATGAAATTTTAATAATTCCGGAGGTTCTGGTTCCATATCATTAGAATAAAAAATTAAATTCTTTTTCATTATTTGGAATTTCGTATCCAGTTGAGAGTTCATGATTTTTAAATTGAATCATTAATAGAAATAAGAAATAAACAACTGTTTTGAAATCCTGGTTCCAGTTTAGTTTTGCATTCCATTAAAGATTTAAATTATGATTTACGAAATTCATATACTTTTCAATATTATGGAAATAATTTTTCTAATATGAATAAAAAAAATAGAAGTTATCTTGAATTTTTGTATCATATTCAGATTCGAAGTTTTTAAACTTAATTCTAATGCAGAATTCAAACATAACAAAGCTTCAAAATGGCGATCCAGAATGGAAAACTCAAGATCAGATTAATCGTTCAAAACTTATATTTTTAATTCGGATTCACAGATTGGATAAAAAATAAATGCTTGTAATAATGAATTCAGTTTTAAACCCTAAACACCAGAATTTTATTTAAACATTCACGAAATGAAATTCAATACTTGGCTCATATGTATTTAAAATTCAAATCTCGAATTAAGATTCAGAAATCGATTTTTTTTTGTTAATTCAGAAATCTTATAGAAATCCGGAAACAGATTGAAAATTCAAATTTTGAATTTATAGTTAGATTCTTCTCGTAAATAAGTTGTACGATAAAAATATCAAGGTTGTTTTTTTGAGGAAGTCAAGTCGCAAGAGATAGCAGACTTTTAATTTTTTAAATTGATTTTCAAAATTTACAATATTTAATTAATGTCAGTTGTGTATGGAAACTCATCTGAATTCATGAATATAAAGAAGAATTTGAGATTATTTTGAAAGTTTTATTGAATAAAATAAACGGATTCTTATTTTTAAAAGTCATCCACTGGATTAAAATAATGGAACTAATTTTTCAATTTAAAGTATTTGATGATAAAGAAACATGTAATCTTCACGGTAAAATCTGTTGTAAATTTCATATTTTCTTGGTATATTGTTTAACATTAATTACATATATTGCAGTTTTTTTGAGAGTTTAATTGCAAATTAAAATCTTAATTTGAATCAAGTTTGTGAGAAAAAGATTTTTGACGAAAAATTTTAATCTCTTACTTTTAGAAATTTGAATCATTTCATTGAAGGTTAAAACTTTTTAATTTGCACAATAGTCCCGTGGATACTGCTTATTTGAATTAATTATACAACAATTTCTAACTCAAACCAAACCAACCAAATCTACCAGACACATGACTACCCAAGTAACCAAAAGTCTCATAAATACTTAATCCTGTGCATTAAAAGTTCACATTTGGCTGAGTAAAAGGTCTTCGAGAGAATTGAATATAAGAGCTTGAATCGGACTTCTGAACGAACATAAAAAGTCTAAAAAAGTAGCATAGATCATTTTTGTGCGTTCCAAGTACCTTTAAAAATCCAGGATTCAATTTGGACTATCGTGCTTCGTTACGAACTTCTTACGAATTTTTTGGTTCCATGAAGAACTTCTTACGAACTTTTCGGTTCCATGCAGAACTTGTTACGAACGTTTTGGTTCCATGAGGAACTTCTTAAGAACTTCAATGCAAACGTATAAATTATTTACAAAAAATAAAAGAATGGTTTGTTTTACTGTCTCCGTCGGCGATTGGAAAAAAAATGATGTAAGGAAATGTTAGCAAAACATTGAAATGGAAAAGTCCAGGTTCATAAGTAAATGATACTAAGCGAATACTTTACTAAATCCAAAATAAGTTTCTGCACCACCCAAGTAACCAAAAGTTCCATAAAACAGTCTCGTAAAAGCTTACTCAGCCCTGCCCGAGCCCTGTATAGCATTCTATTCAGCTGAAAATTTAAGTTCTTATCCACACTTTTAAGTTCTATAATCAAAGCTGAGTAGAAGGCTATTCAGCCTTTGGAGGAAACCATCAATAAAACAGAAAGGAAAAAAAATAACGCATTCATGTATTTTTACTTCTTTTGGAATCTACCATGTTCTCAAATCTGTGTAGGACTATTACATACCTCCTTTTTAAATGATTTTCATACTAACTTTAACAATGTGTATGCTTGTAGATTTGAACCTGAACCTTCGTGGTGAGAACTGAACACGCTACCTCTGTACCATGGGCAATGCTTATATTGAAGTGATTTTAAACATCAATTTAAAGTTGATTCATGTTATCACCTTTTCAAAGTAGGCTGAATATAAAAAATGTAAACATTTGTATTCATTAATGATCAATCAATTTCTTCCAAACCAGACTCGCACGATTCGAAAACAAACGTAAGTTTTTCAAAGTTTAGTTTTGTTTTTTGTGATATGTGTGCCTTACTTTTTCTTTTAAATTCTAATTGAGAAAAAAAACTCCAAGTGGTGAATCAACGAGTTCTTTTGAGAAACATCCGACAATGAAGTGCTGCGGAATCTTCAACAAGAGAAAATGAAGGCCAAATTGAACTAGTGAAAAAGTACGATTTTTTTATGGAGTTTTATTTTGTATTGCTTCACTAACGATAATTTTGTAAATTTTAGATTCTTGATGGGAGAAAACAATCGCAATTCTTCAAAATGTATAAGGACCAAAAATTTAAGAACGCATTATTTTCGGTTGCTCTTAGCGGAAACACAAATTCACGAAGAGATTGATGATTTAAGTGCTTCCGGTAGCAAGAAACTACCTTCGGTGCCAACTAGTGACGACCTTACTCTAGGTTCTGGGGGAGCCTCTCTGTTTCTACTGTGTCAGCTTTTTGTCCAAGGTGAAAATAAAAAACAGAATTGTACGCTTTTCACGGCAGAAAATTTTCGCATCAAATATTGGGAAAAATATTAATTTAATCAGCCCACATTTCCACCGTGTCCATCGATGAGTTCCCCTTTGATAACAGCTGTTTGTTGTATTTAATATTTTAGTTGCTGTATGTGTCGTTGCGGTTGATGTGAGAGTTGCTTTCATCGAGAAGGAAAATAAGAAGAGTCGGAATCGTTGTGGAAAACGTGAAATCTTTTCAATGTAGTTAAATTGTGAATATAATTTAAATTTATAAGTTATGAATATTGCTGATGGTTATACCCCAAGTAACCAAAAGTTCCATAAAACAGGCTCTTAAAAGCTTACTCAGCTTTGTTTAACGAATGAGTAGCATTCTACCCAGCCTCAAATTTAAGTTCTTATCGATACTTCTAAAGTCCTAAATAGAAGCTGAATAGAAGGCTCAATAGAGACATAAAAAAAAAATTAATGAAAAAAGAAAAATCCGTTTCTTGCTACGGTTTTTTATACCTTTTAATTTTAATCTGATGTTACTTTAACTGTGAATGAGTTTTATACTTACTTGAAAAATTTGTCTGCTTGAAGATTTGAACCTGAACCAGCGAGGTAAAAACTGAACACGCTACCTCTGTACCATGGCCAATGCTTAGATTGCTGTTATTTTAAACATCAATATGAAATAAACTTGGAATTATCGACTTTTCAAAGCAGGCGATAATAAAAAAATGTAAACATTCGTACTTCATCACCAAAGGATTTTAAAACTTTTTCCAAAACAAACTAGGAGGAACTGAAATTGAACGTGAGTATTTTTATGTTTTAAGTTGTTTTTTTGTGATTCATTTTCTTTCTATCTGTTTTCTATTTTAGTTTCAAAAATGGAGAGCGCTTAATTCCTCATCAAGAGTTCTCCCAACCACGAGAATGAAAATTTGCGGACCATGTTCAACTATAAAAAAGGCATAGAGAAATTTCGAACCCAGCTTATCCTATTAAAGAATAAATTGCCGCTAGTTGCAAGAGGCTACCGTAGATACAAGCCGGTAATTACGTTGCTCCAGGTGCAAGAAGAAAAATCAAATTGCAAACGAAAAGATGTGTTTTTTCGGTTAGTTAAATATGAATATTGTTTAAAATCCAAAACAATGTGAAAAATATATTAGATTTATGTCATTTTTCCATTTTGATTAAAATAGTTGATTTATTTGTGGGTTTAATTCGTTGTTCTGGTAGAGACGAACCAGCTAAAGGCTGAAAGTATCTCTTATAAAGATAAAAAAATCGTTGCTCGTATATTCGAAGTTAGATATTCTGTTATTCACTCTTTTGAAAAATCTTAACGCTAACGTTTGTATTGAAGTTCTGTAGAAGATCCTCATGGAACCAAAAAGTTCGTAACAAGTTCTGTTTGGAATTGAAAAGTTCGTAAGAAGTTCTGCATTGAACCAACAAATTCGTAAGAAGTTCGTAACGAAGCACGATAAGCCTAATTGAATTCTGGATTTTTTAAGGTACTTGGAACGCACAAACATGTTCAATGCTACTTGTTTAGACTTTTCATGTTCGGTCAGAAGTCCAAATCAAGAACCTATTTTCATTTCTCTTGAGTACCTTTTACTCAGCCAAATGTGAACTTTTAATGTACACGATTAAGTATCTAAGTGACTTTTGGTTACTTGGGTACATATCCTAAATCATTTTTACTGTTTTATGTTCCTACCTTCACATAAGTATTTTTGTCATATTCACCATTGACAGAGAAAAAAAGCCTTGTTTTAATGAAATATCTAGATAAACATGATTGATTGAACTGTTACTAGTTAAGAACGATTTTGAAAAACAATCCAAGCCATGTGAAAAAATCAAATGGAAAACTTTGACAAACCTCCATGAAGAAAATTAAGTAAAATGAGAAAGCATAGCAATGTAAATGAGAAAATATGATTCGGTGTGAATATATACTATCATTGAAAACAATTTGAAAGCTAAATTTGAAAACAAAATTTGATTTTTTTTGTTTGTTTGGCTCAAAAACTAAACTTTGGATTATAATTGTTCAAAAACCATAGAATTTGTGGAAAGCTGGTGAAGAAACTTATTTTGGATTCTTTTCCTAGCATCATTTTTGTTCAATCGCCACCATTCTTTTATTTTTTTGTAAATAATTTATACGTTTGTATTGAAGTTCTTTAGAAGTTCCTCATGGAACCAAAACGTTCGTAACAAGTTCTGCATGGAACAGAAAAGTTCGTAAGAAGCTCTTCATGGAACCAAAAAATTCGTAAGAAGTTCGTAACGAAGCGCGATGGTCCAAATTGAATCCTGGATTTTTAAAGGTACTTGGAACGCACAAAAATGTTCTATGCTACTTTTTTAGACTTTTTATGTTTGTTCAGAAGTCCGATTCAAGCACTTATATTCAATTCTCTCGAGGACCTTTTACTCAGCCAAATGTGAACTTTTAATACACAAGATTAAGTATCTATGCGAC
This sequence comes from Uranotaenia lowii, assembly GCF_029784155.1. NCBI lineage: Eukaryota > Metazoa > Arthropoda > Insecta > Diptera > Culicidae > Uranotaenia > Uranotaenia lowii. Next base: position 88,570,782 of record NC_073693.1, read on the forward strand.
TTTTGGTTACTTGGGCAGCTTTCCACAAATTCTATACTTTTGGAACATTAATAATCCATAGTTTAGTTTTTGAGCCAAACAAACAAAAAAATCAAATTATTATTCAAATTTTGTTTTCAATGATAGTATATATTCACACCGAATCATATTTTCTCATTTACATTGCTATGTTTCTAAATTTTCCTTTATTTTCTTCATGGCGGGAAGCTGTAACAGAAGAAGCGGAGCAGCCTAAAGCAAGGTCTCCACTGGTTTGTACCGGGAGAAGCTTATTCTTGCACGAGAAGCACTCAAATGAGAAAAACTGAAAACTGTGCGCCTTCTGAATTTTTTTCAGGCCCATTTTGAAGAACTGTTTTTTTTTTTTATTTCACCCAACAAGAATCTAAAATTAAAAATTATCGTTAGTGGCACAGAACAAATAAAACTCATTTTAAAAAATCATACTCGTTTACGAGCTCAATTTGGCTTTCCATTTGCTGTTGCAGAAATTTTTCAACTTGAAAGAGATCTCGCAGCACTTCATTATCGGATTGTTGAAAATAGAAACTTGTAATCCAACCGTATGGGGTTCTTCTTTTTTAAACTAGAACTTGAAAGAAAAAAGTAAGGCATACATTTCACAAAAAGCTAAATCAAACATTTAAAAACTTACGTTTTATCATGAACCATGCGAGTCCGCTTTGAGAATAAAGGATGCATAATTTGATGGATGCAAATGTTTACATTTTAAATCCTAAGCCTACTCGGAAAAGGTGATAAACCTGAGTTAACTTTAAATAGAAGTTTTAGATAACATCAATCAAAGCATTGGCTATGGTACAGAGGTAGCGTGTTGAGTTTTCACCAAAAAGGTCCAGGTTCAAATCTTCATGAAAATTGTTCAAGTAAGTATAAAATTCATTAAGAGTAACGAGAAAAGTATAATAAAAATTAAATGAATAGAATTTCAATGAAAGAGTGGTAAAGTAAATACCTACCATTCTTTTTGAAAAAAAAACCTTTTTTTTTAAGTCTCATGCGATGGCTGAATAGCCTTCTACTCAGCTTCGATTATGGAACTTTAAAGTATCGATAAGAACTTAAATTTTAAGCTGAGTAGAATGCTATACAGCCCTAAAACAGGGCTGAGTAAGCTTCTAAGAGACCGTTCTATGAAACTTTTGGTTACTTGGGTAAGCTCACAGATTTTTTAATTGGTATTCACTATTTTGTTTCTAAGGGCTTCATTTTACAAATTTAGCTTACAATTTTAAAGATTTAAGGAATGTTATACGAAAAACTTTTAATGTTAAAGAATTTTAAAATAAATAACCAAATAGTACTTTTTAAAAAAAAATTCTCATTAATACTTTGTTTGCGTGATAATATGGTAGAAAAAAATCAGTCATTAAAACCTCCATCCACAACACCATTAACAAGCTACAATCAGACAACAATATTTATTGCTGAATAAACGCGTGTTATGTTTGATGTTGCAATACAATTTACTGTGTAAGCGAGTTAATTTTTTACCGCTGACCATAGTGACTAGACACTTGATTTCGTTTTTTGGATGATTTTTCCAGCAGTACTCAAGCGTGCGCATCGATCGCTTTTGATGAAATGCTATCCCAGTTGGAAAGTGCCACCCAACTTTCAAGGAAAAATAGGCTATTTCGACACTACAATCGGGCTAAAAGGTAAAAATTTCCTACAGGGATTTTTTGTCAAATTGTGCAAGGTTCGCAATACCGACGTTAGGTGGTAAAATTAGACAGAAAATGATTGGATTTTTGTTCTAAGTGTAATGTTTCAGTGTAATCTGTGCTGTTGTTTTTTCAATCTTTTTTTTATAGAATTTATAGAGTTTGAAATGTGAAAAATTACTTTCCTCATGGTAGTTTTCTACCTAAATGAAATTTTTGTTTAATGAAAACTGGCACATGATTAATTACGCTGAAATGACACCAACATTTTATTTTGAATAAAAGGCGCAGACATAGTTTTCTATCAAAATTTCCTTCTAGAAGTAACATTAAAAACTTTCGAGGCATTAATAGTTGCATGAAAGTTTTTTTCCAACCCTCATGAACATTTCACTAAATCCAAGATATTTCTTTTTCAACTTCAGCTGCTTTGAGCAAGACTTAACGACGAAAGAATTTATTGATATTTTTTATTAAGGTCCTTAATGGAATAAGTAACTGATGGTATGATGGTCTTACTGCATTTTAACAGATAGAATGCTCTTTGCATAATTAAACGTTGTTCGAAAAATGCATTGCACAAAAAAGTATATCTGTTTCAAAACCAACTAGGTTCCTTTACTTGTTTGATATACGATTTTGAAAGAGATTTTAAACAGCCGAATTATATTAATATGAAATAACTGAAATTTCAGCAGGCATTTCAGTTTTCATAGAAAAATGCTGGAATTGCTTTATAGCACATTAGAAAGCTCTTTTGAAGAACTTCAGAACCTGTTTTGCAATGAGTTCTATATTGGTTTTTGTCAGTTTTGAAGAGATTTTTATATCTCCTGATTATATAAAGAACGATCAAAGGGATCAAAAATCCAATATCTGATTTTTTTCTTTCAATCAAATTTAACGGGTTAAATAGGAATATTGAAATAGCTTTATATCACCCTAGAGATCTTTTTCAGAGAATGCAGTCATTTAATCCTTCAGAATAATAAAAAAAAATCTTCAAAATTTAAAAGAAGAAGTAGGAAAATGGTAAATGAAGAGATTTTTTTTAAAGACCATAACGTTGCAATATTTCCAGCCTAATAAAACGCACATTAAAAATCTCGATCAACGATTGGATGATGCAGTCATATGTCAACAACACGGACTTTCATTATCAGCGGTTATTATTAAATGCCTTGGTGAACTAATGCTCTTATCACTGAGCTAAGCGTTTAATAACAGAAACCTGAGTCAGTCTTCAGTCTATTTTGCTTCTAACCACGGTATTAATACATCACGCGATTATGACTCAAAAACGTGATGGTTCTTAGACGATCTTCATCAGCCATCACGTTCTAGTATACTCAATCCAACCGGATGTCTTTATCGAGAGAAAAAAAAAGCAAAACAACATTGAAGCGAATAACTTCTACTGGCTCTGTGTCTGGTGTTGGTGATTTGGATTAGGTCGTCGTTCTGAAGTCGGGTCGCGTATCGAGTAGTGATGTCATTCCGGGGCCAGGGCGTCGAACCGTGGCATTGGGTATCGGACATTTCGCAGAACAGAAAAAGTAGTAAAGGACGTCTGAGTGAGAGACACTGACCGTGAAATTATTCTGCCTAATATTTATGACATTGTGTACTTTAAAATTCATGAATCCCCAGAGAAATGTTTTGAAGTGACTCTACGATGAAAACAATGTTTGTATTTGGTAGTTCTTTTAAACAATACATAAAATAATTTAAAAAATGTATGGTAACATGAGCCAATACGACATAGAAGAACTCAAAGATAACACATGAGCATTGCCCTCTAAACAAAACAACCTTGGAACTTCCACGTGTTTCAAGTGGTTTTCATCAGCCAGCTAGAGAGGAATCCCCACCCAGCGGATGACGAAGTCAGTTTCTCCAAAGTCACGCGCATCTTTAACAGCGGAGCAGCCGTACAGTCACAGTACAATAATAAAATCTCACTGACAATTACGCAAACATACAATATCCGCAGGCAGCCCCAAAACCAACCAAGAGCAGAGTGAAGTGAAGGTTTGCCCCTGCCTGCATTCTTCACTCTATCTAGGTGGGTACCGACTTGCCTCATTCGGGCGGCTGCTTTGGGTGTATTGTGTGGTCGTTGCTCGTTCGCTGCTCGCTGAGTAGTATCGGGTGGCGCGATCCACGAATCAACCAATCGCAGCGCACAATTAGAAGCCAATACAACCGACGTCACAGCCGCGTCGCACCCCGATTCAGACGCCTTCTTCCGAAAGCCATGCATGCGATGGGAGACGCGAAGCGAAACAATTTGCTGAATCGGCCAACGCAAACACCCGTCGTCTTCTTCGTCATCGCACTCTCTTCTATGCCGGTACACGTATACGCTTCTCGCTGCGCTAAGCTTCTGCAGGCTGGCTGGTTGTAACGGCCAAAAATATCTGAGCCAACGCAAGCGGGGCGCGGACGAATGTTGGCGGTTGATGTTTGTGGTGGCGAGTGCGGGTTGAAGGGAATTCGCAATATCATACACGCGAGATTAAGGTGGTACAACTTAAGATTTTTTTTATGAAAGTTTAAGATCACAGCAAGAATTTTGCCATTATGGTTTGTTTAGTTCATCCGTTGATCGATCATCAGTATTTTAATAAATAATTTAAATAAATAATCAGCAGCTTAAGACCTACACTGTATTAAAAAATTGTCCGTACAGCACGTACTTTGAAATCCAAACAATCAAAAAGTACACTCTTTCAGTCGATAAAAATACTACAATTACATCATTCGCTGCAGAAACTAGTACTTTTTGTACATCAGTATTAAAAATGTTTATGAATTAAACCTTAAAAATAATCCAATTCATTTTGTATAGAAAGTCCAAAAAACGACGTCAAAAAATTGTCCGTACACTGAGGCCTTTGTCAAATATTAGTCCAGTAAACAGTTATATGTCAGTCTGTCAAACGCAGAAACGTGAGTTGAATCTCAGCAAAGAAAATATTCAGTGGTCTGAGCGATAAATAAGGTAAAATGAGCTTTATTTAGGATAAATCAGTAGATTTCAACAATTTGTGGATTAAATTAACAGGAAAATGTCTGCTCTTCACAAAAAAAAAAACCCGTTGACATCCGGAAACTGATTGTTGATCTCTTGACTGATTGTTGACCGAGTATGCGGAATACTTAAGCTGTACACCCGAATATATTGCAACATGTGCTTCGTATTTCTATTTTTTACTCATATTCTGTCAATAATGTTACTTTTTATGGTAAAAACTATGACAAAAATCGATTTTTTACAAACGCATTTAAAAGCAACCTTTGAAATCATTGGTCGTTAAACACCCCAGTGTAGGCAAATGATGCTCCAAAACATTGGATCAAAACGACTCAAAAACAACACAATATTCACAGTGAAAATAAATTAATGCTGTCATTTGATTCGGAAAAAATTGGAAAAAATATTTTTTTCAAGTTTATCTACACATAAAAACAAGTGGTTAGTTAACATTTTCCAGTAAAAAAATGAAAATTTTTGGTAAATTTCGACATTATTTTGAACTGTGTTAGTTAAAACAAGAATTTTCTGCTGCTTTTGGGCGAGAAATTTAGTGAACCGATTCGATTTTCAGTGCACGTTTTTTACTCAAATTCGATCGAAAGTTATAATTATTATGCATCCTAATGATAAATTAGTGACAAAAAAAAGAATTTGAAATTTGTTCCGACCTAATTAACTTTGAAATGTTAAGTCAGATAGAAAACATCCTTAATTAAGTGTCTGAACACGATATAGTAAGGGAACTCTCATACTAAAGGTATTTCGAATGGTAAAATATGCGTTTCCCACATAGTTTCAGCTATGCCTTAACAATTTCTCTACTATACATACTTAGAAAAATATCTTATGTATGACAGAATCTCTTTTGTAAAACGACGCCATATGAAATGAATACACAACCCAAGCAACCATTAAGCCGTATAAAAGAGCCCTTATTCAGCCGTAAAGTCGAAGAATAAACAAAATGCTTAGCAAATCCTTTTAACTCTATGTTCCACTTAAGGGTTTCCCTAAGATTACTTTTGGCCTTTATTCTGGCTGATACACCGTTGGCCTTATTTTTTCATCACGCCAATGAAGAAATATCAAACCAAATGAATTATTTTTGGTGATCCGAAGCTATACGAGATGAAAAATTCCATTAAAATCGCAAAAACTATTTAAACAAATCAATTTTTTGTTTGTTTTTGTTGCTGCAGGCTAAGGGTGCCAGGTGTCCTAATATTCAGGATTGGTCCTGGTTTTCGAGAGACCGTATTGACTTTTTTTAAACGCTGGAATCCTGAGTTTCGAGAAATGTGATTCAAACGTCATGAATTGTCCTGATTTTCAAAAAAATATCTAATTTTTTTATTAATCATTTTTTTTTTCTTTCGGAGGATTGTTTGCTATAAGGCCTAAGCAGCCGAGTTATATTTTACATCTTTCAGACGGGAAAATTTCTATATTATATTTAAATTGTTGAAAAAGTTTCTCGGCGATTTCAGTCTCAAAAAAAAAAAAAAAAAATCATAAAATGATGTTTATTTACTACATCCGACGTTTCGGCATGTTTATTTTGCCTTTATCAAGGAATCTGGCGAGTTGGAAAAATTTGTCTTTATACTACTAAAACATTTAGAATTAAGGAATCAGATTAGCTGATACAATAATTAACCAAAGAATTTTTTTTAAAATTTTTCCAACTCGGCAGATTCTTTGATAAAGGCAAAATAAACATACCGAAACATCGGATGTAGTAAATAAACATCGTTTTATGATTTTTTTTTAAACTGAAATCGCCAAGAAACCGTTTCAACATTACTGGATCAGTCGATAGGAAATTTAAATATTTTTATATTTAATTTTTTAGTTAAATGATGAGAACACGCCACTCTGGTCCACTTTTTCTGGACCTCAAGAAAGCGTTCGACACTGAGCTGCTGCTAAAGAACTTAGAAATAAACAGGGTACGAGGACCTGCCCTCCATTTGCTGGAAAACTACCTCTAAAATCGGCAACAATTTGTTTCTTGGCGTGGCACCAACAGCGGTAACAAAATGCTCACCATTGGAGTTCCGCAAGGAAGCAACCTAGGGCCGCTTATGTTTCTGGTGTTCATGAACTACCTCTCAGAATTACAACTCCAAGGAACATCTCGTTTGCTTGCCGACGACAATCTAATCTCCTACAGCAGTCCCGATCCCAATCTGCTCTCCCTGAACACAAGAAATACAATGTTGTCAAACTCCGGACGGCGAACGATCCCTGAACTGCCGTGTATAGGGATTACAAATACTGAAATCGTGTTAACAGTTTATCACCGCTGGTTTATGATTTTAATTTAATGATTAATGGCATTTCGGTGAATTATACATTCTAATAGGAAGAATTTCAAATGAAAGTAATGAAAATTATAGACGGATAGATTAGATTAGGAAGCATGAAAGGTGTTGAAAATGAGCCAAGAGCGTGATTTGAGAAAACTTCTTGCCGCACAAGACCATTTGTCCCACATCGTATTATTGTCTAGAAGAAGCAAAGTCGATAGGCTGACTTTGCATTGATCTATACAATGATACATGGATGGATCGAAGCACGTGTTTTTCGTACCCCGATCGGGGTACGAAAAACACGTGCTTCGATCCATCCATGTATCATTGTATAGATCAATGCAAAGTCAGCCTATCGACTTTGCTTCTTCTAGACAATAATACGATGTGGGACAAATGGTCTTGTGCGGCAAGAAGTTTTCTCAAATCACGCTCTTGGCTCATTTTCAACACCTTTCATGCTTCCTAATCTAATCTATCCGTCTATAATTTTCATTACTTTCATTTGAAATTCTTCCTATTAGAATGTATAATTCACCGAAATGCCATTAATCATTAAATTAAAATACTGAAATCGTGTCAAGGACTTAAAATATTTGGGACTAGTATTGGATGAAAACCTTACTTGGAGTGCTCACAATATCTGGTCTCGCTATGGGGAAAGGCAGCCTGAAGTCGTCTGAGAGAACTACATTGCATGCTTAATCGAGCATTGAAAGCTGTTCATAGGAGGCTCTATCTGTACCCATCAACCCATCAGTATCGCTGTACAACGACTTACAGAAACTTGGAAGTAATCCTCGTCAATCCATCGCTTCAAAATACTACTGACATCATCCTGCAAGCAACACATCAGCCGCTACTTTCACTAAATCAAACCAATTGCCACGCTAATACACCTGAATATTTCTTTTGATCTACCACCTCTCCGTCTGGCTCTGCGAAATAGTTCCACCTGCAGAGTGGAATCGTGTCTGCAAGTTGTAGATGTAAGGCCGAGAGAACTACATACCGACCCCCTTATAAAGACCATCGCAAACGGACATTTAATATGACCATGGGTTCTCTGTTAGAAGCCGACTTCATTTGGCCAAGGTGTGGTGCTCACTGGGTTGAGAAATCTTTCCAGTGAATTAGACTGTGCTGATGAGCTTGGAAGACAC